>NC_141771.1:70953-225953 GCF_051362555.1 Lingula anatina | reverse complement strand
TTGCCCCACCCGCCGCTAGCGTAATCAGCCTTTGCCATTACGATTACCTCAACACAGCCCGGCCAATCCAACCTTTCTGTTACCCCACCCGCCGCTAGAGTAATCAGCCTTTACCATTACGATTACCTCACCAAAGCCGGGCAATCCAACCCTTTTGATGTCCCACCTGCTGCCTTTGTAATCAACTTGTGCCATTACGATTACCTCACCACAGCCGGGCAATCCAACCCTTCTGATGTCCCACCTGCTGCCATTGTAATCAACATGTGGCATTACGATTACCTCACCACAGCCGGGCAATCCAGCCCCTCTGATGTCCCACCCGTACTAGTGTACTGCGAGAAGGTATTGTGCAGTAAAGGTGACCTCCTATGACAAGGTAAACAACACCATGTAAGTCTACAGGTCAGACTGAGATCGGTCGGCCCAACTCCAGTGGGAAGACGCCTGCAGTGTGCACGTTTAACCTACTGGTACATGTATTCCCACATGTACTTTTATTTTGTTATCAGGAAGCCGAGCACTTTAATTAAGGCACCGTCGTGTGATTTCTACGAATCAATCTTACTGTTACCGGTCATTCATTCACGTTTTTTTTTTTTCAGTTTTTTCTTTTAGTTATTAATGTATCTTTTAACAATAACTACTGCGTCAGGGGATCTGGTGACAGATCTCACAAATTTTCCCTTTGTACATTTATAGTTAAACAAGGCTAACAAGACTAGAGAACAAGACTAAATCCTGATTATTTTGACCTAATACAACAACTGTCTTCGTATTTACTAAATCAGTAAAAAACATCCATTTCTTCCTCTCATTTGTAAACTTTTAAGGTTTGAGTATACTACCAAAGACGGTTTGAGTATACTACCACAGAAAGAAAGAGAGAAAGATAAAAAGATGGAATAAAAGAAAAAACTTAAAATAGCAGTGAAGTAGAAACTCATGTATATCCCTCTGCTGAAAAAATCTAATTCTTTCAACTTGAGTTCAGCTTTCAGTAACCTTTCTGTCCGTCATACGTCGGAAGCCAGATCTCCACACGTAATAAGACACGAAAACGATTTTAACTTATTTGATACGAATCACTGGTTTCAGGAAGTAAAAGGATCGTCCGCTTGGTCAATGCATGTTCACATCAGAGCAAACGTAGACCAACGATAGACTAGTTGACGTCACCTGGAGAATAAAGAAAATAGGAACCAGCTAGCTATTTGAGTGGCACCATATAACATATATCAGGTTGAAGTCAGCCAAAGGTTTTTAAAAAGGAAACATTTCTGTTGTTGCTTGTACGCTTTAATTTTTTTCCAAGATCTTGGTTGCTTAATTAGGCTCCGAGTTATGTGTGAAGGCAATACGTTATAAAGATAACATTTCGATGTCGCCGTCACTTCACAGGATGCGCCTACCACAGGTAAAGGAAGGTGAATATATCTTTCTTCACTTAAACATATGTTTTCAGTCGTTTCCATTATGCTGTATTTCATCGAAAACGCACACGGACACGAGCAAACAAAATCAGGTGCACACAAACGAATAATCACAGACATGCACACACACACACACACACACACACACACACACACACACACTGCTGAAGACAGAAAAACATTGCCAGTAAGCATATTGGAGCCAAAGAACATCCTTAGCCCCCCCCTCCTCCCCCCCCCCTCCTCCCCCCCCCCCCCCCCCCCCCCCCCCCCCACTCCCCAAACATACACTGCCCCTATGGGCCTCGGTCAACCAGTAAATCACTGAAATCAACAAACTTTCGCAGTCCTCTGTGGCATTTGTCTGATTTGTCAAACATCTTAGTTAATCAAGTCACCGTCACCCTGTGGTTAACACGGATTAAGCCACAATCCCAGTATGAGGAGGGACGCAGGTGGCGCAGGGCTGATCTTCTCATCAATCTCTCCACATAAACCGTGTTCCAGAGAGTTATTTATAGCTATGACTAAGAACAGAGTTAATTAAGTGACGGTTTTGGTCTCATTGTTTGCAGGGTTGGAGCACAGCCATGCTCATTTCTGAGGCAATTTAAAATAGAAACTGACTAAATAACTCTGATACTGACTAAACAACATCATGAAACAACTCGATAGCTATTTCCGGTTTAATTTTGAAACTGGTGGAACCCACCTCGAGCGAATCCATCGAAGCAAGGTGGGTTAATTACTGTATCACTCATCTGAGTTTGAAACTTTAATCAGTCTTGGACCAATCTTCAGAAAAAGACAAAAAAGGTAAACGGTCCTAAAATTCTAGTGTGTATTGTCGGCTACAGCACCCTGCCATGAGGCGGAACATCGTGGAACACCGTGGAAGAACATTAATTGTGTGTTGTGTGTGGTATATGTGTGTGATGTAAGTGTGTGGTATATGTGTGTGGTATATGTGTGTGATGTAAGTGTGTGGTACATGTGTGTGATGTAAGTGTGTGGTATATGTGTGTGATGTAAGTGTGTGGTACATGTGTGTGATGTAAGTGTGTGGTACATGTGTGTGATGTAAGTGTGTGGTATATGTGTGTGATGTAAGTGTGTGGTATATGTGTGTGATGTAAGTGTGTGGTATATGTGTGTGATGTAAGTGTGTGGTACATGTGTGTGATGTAAGTGTGTGGTATATGTGTGTGTGATGTAAGTGTGTGGTATATGTGTGTGATGTAAGTGTGTGGTATATGTGTGTGATGTAAGTGTGTGGTATATGTGTGTGATGTAAGTGTGTGGTACATGTGTGTGATGTAAGTGTGTGGTATATATGTGTGTGATGTAAGTGTGTGGTATATGTGTGTGATGTAAGTGTGTGGTATATGTGTGTGGTATATGTGTGTGGTACATGTGTGTGATGTAAGTGTGTGGTACATGTGTGTGATGTAAGTGTGTGGTATATGTGTGTGGTATATGTGTGTGATGTAAGTGTGTGGTATATGTGTGTGGTATATGTGTGTGATGTAAGTGTGTGGTATATGTGTGTGATGTAAGTGTGTGGTATATGTGTGTGATGTAAGTGTGTGGTATATGTGTGTGGTATATGTGTGTGGTATATGTGTGTGATGTAAGTGTGTGGTACATGTGTGTGATGTAAGTGTGTGGTATATATGTGTGTGATGTAAGTGTGTGGTATATGTGTGTGATGTAAGTGTGTGGTATATGTGTGTGGTATATGTGTGTGGTACATGTGTGTGATGTAAGTGTGTGGTACATGTGTGTGATGTAAGTGTGTGGTATATGTGTGTGATGTAAGTGTGTGGTATATGTGTGTGATGTAAGTGTGTGGTATATGTGTGTGATGTAAGTGTGTGGTACATGTGTGTGGTGTAAGTGTGTGGTACATGTGTGTGGTATATGTGTGTGGTATATGTGTGCGGTGTATGTGTGTGGTATATGTGTGCGGTGTATGTGTGTGGTATATGTGTGCGGTGTATGTGTGCGGTGTATGTGTACAGTGGGTAAAGGTAAGATGCCAGAGGCGTAGTCACGCTTGTACACGGTTCACACACGAACTTACTAAAAAGCCATTAGAGACAAAAATAAAAATATCTGAAAGTGAACAAACATTCAAATATAGTAATCTCTTCAATGCATCTCCAGATGGTACGTCTGGCTAAGGGATGCATTAAGGATCATTTCACCAGCGGCGTATCACCATGTTTTCTTTTTGCAGTCTTACAAGACGATTTCAATGGTTATTTTTACATATCTCTAAATAAAAAAGTCATCAATCAACATGGTGTCTTTGTGTTGCAAATGTAAAAGACAAGTGTGACAATGGAATGCAAATAGTTACATTAAAAAAAAATCCCAATCTGATTTACACGTATTGAGACATACAGGGCGTATTTCCCGTTGACTGATTATCTCTATATGTTCTTAGCATGGCAGGACAATTGTACAATATCATTAGACGTCAAGTCAACGATATTCAAGATCGTACGTGGGGACTTGTGTTCTAACGACAGTTAATGTTCAACATTCGTTTGACATAAACCGAAAATCTCAATAACCGTTTTTCCTTGGAAGGCAATGGGGAAGACGGAATATACATTTATCATGACTTTGGCATCAATAAATAAATTAATAGATAGATAGATAGATAGATAGATAGATGGATGGATAGATAGGTATAGCGTTTGGAATGAATTTCAGAATTGAAGTTAACATTGCCAATAATATGTAAAAAGACGAATCATCCCATATCTTTCAAGAACGACTGGTACTTGGCTCTAACATCTCGTCATCTATACATGTCTTTAAAAGTTTTACTTTAACTATAATTTGAGCAATTACTGAATGTATCTGAAAAAAGCTCATATATAAAGGAATGTGCAACCAGATTTTGTCTTAAATAATTCTTTATTTTTATTTCATTGCTATATTTATATTTCCTTCTCCTCGATGTGACATTATATATACATGTTTTAACGATAATTTTCTACAATGTTCCATTCGTGATGACTGAACACCATCTGATTCACGTTTACCAAGTTCAATCATTCTGGATCAAAGTTTGAGGTTTAGTCATTTCAACATTTTCCGGCAAGCACAATATACACGTCCTCAGAACATTTCATATCACAGAAGAAAAATTGAAGTGAAGCGATACAACCTTAACTCAGTTGAATTCAATCAATTAAAGTAAATATGACGGGGAAGGGAATGTGGAATAACGAAGGGGAAAAGTATGTATATTATTAAGGCCCCGTTCTATACATCTCGTCACCGTTTCCTGCATCCCCCCAGAGCACGCACTCTGCGGACGAATCTCTTGCAGTCGTACTTAAATTTCGAGTGAATAAAAGTATAAAGTATTGGGTTCACCGCATTGTTGATATAAAACAGGTGGTTGAGTAAACGGTCTATCATCCGCTGCCACCAGTCCTCTAACAAGAAGTCTTCTTTGATCACGCGTGCGAATCTCAAAAACCAAAATGGCAGCCAAGACACGATGAAAACGAGCGCGATGATGAACAGAAGCTTCGTGCCCCTTGGCCCAAGAGATTTGTTGGTAGTTTTGTTGATCTTGAGGATTTTTGTTGTGGAGTTTGTTCTGTTTAGGGATGCCCTGTGCTCACTGCAGGGACTTTTCAACCCGTTCTGTGCGTCATCTAAGGGACACGGCTGGAGAAAAGTGAAGTCAGGGTCAGTTTTTATACTTTCTCTTCTCTTGATTTTGTCTCTGTCAACAATACAGCAGCCACGGCTCGAAGTAATTGAAGCACAGGTTTGTTCTCTTCTGAGGTTATTTATACTACCATTCACAAGCACAGAATCAGAGTTTCTTTTCTTTAAGGTGCCCTCAATACTAACGTCGCCGTCATGGGCATTGTGAGGACATTCTTCAATGAACACTTGGTCGTTTAAAACCCCGGCCATTTCCTTTGGAAACAGAGCCTTATATTCATTACTTTGCCTCATATTTCTGTAAGACTGATCGCTCTCGTTTTCTTGCGAGATCTCGCGGTATTGTTCATCCACAAAGTCACGTGTGTCATCTTGAAGGGTAAAATTCACGTCCGCGTTTGTTTCACACTTAAAATCTCCGTAACAAACGTGTTCAGGTTTATCGTTGCTATCCAAAATCTGGGGAACGGATGTTCTAGAATTATGACAAAGTCGTTTTAGGGCACTATTTATACGACCCGGCACAAAACGATTTTCGTCAGCCATTTCCGTGGCGCTTCCTTTGTCATTTGGATTCGGCTTTTCTGAACCTTTATCTGGCACATTCATCGTGTGCGTGCGAGTCCCGAACTGTTTCTCTTGTGTTTCGGGAATTGGGTTCTTTATGAGTTTGTTCTTTGAAACATTATCTGAACTTTCTATGGAACATGTATCGTCCTCTACTTTGTTAGAGTTGAGTCTTTTATCCCTTCCGCTTACCAGCCTCCTTTTAGACATGGAGGGAAAACGAAAGAAAGTGAACGAAGCTCTGCCTCTTACAACCTGTGTATTATAACCATTGGAGTCTGCAGTTACCTCGATTTGTTTTGGATTGTTTTCGCACGTGATAGTTTTCCCATTGGAGGTGTCGTAACCTGCAGGGGTCGGGCGCGTGTTCTCCAATTCCTGTGATGAGGGGAGAGGGGGAGTAACAGTGCCGTTAGACATCAACGCAGCGTGGCGCTTAACTTGGGGTTTGAAGTTGGAGGAAGTTGAGTTAAGCTTCCACGATGTTCTCTTAAGATTGATAAACGGAGAGTCGACGTCAGCGCTGCTGTAACTGCTGGACGACTGATGCTTGCGTCGCACGGTCACGCGCTGAAGATCCTCTACTGACCGCACGCTGCTCTTCTGTAACTTTTCATGCCGGCGCAGAAACATTCCAATTTTGGTGTATATCAAGCAGGCAAGACCAAAGCACGCCACAAACACGGTGGTCTCCAGGGAGTTATAAATGGTGGTAGAGATGTCATTGTGATATCGGTCACTAAAGTCACACATGTACGCCTCTACCTGAACGTGGCCAAAATGACCATCTAGACGGTAATAGACGGTGTGGATGCCATAGAACTCCAATATGGGGAGACTGGCCACCGTGCCCACCACCATACTGACGTACAGTAATATTCGCGTCCGTCTGATGGCGGTAGCAAATTGCATCGGTCGACACACGGCGTAGAACCTGTCTATGGAGACGCATGTGAGCACGAACCCTTGAGTGGTGACTGAGGAGTGCAAGAGGAACTCAAATATCTTACACAGCACGATGTCCGTCTGGTAAAAGCCTTGGAACTGTTTATAGATGAGATAGGGGTGAAGCACGAGGCACGCCATGAGGTCAAGGACACCTAAGGTAAACATATAGTAATTGGCCGTGGACTTATGTTTTTTGGCGCCATATACAAGGACTACCACAGTGTTTCCTATGGCCCCCGTCACCATGATGAAGGCCATGAAGGCCACTGCTGGCATGTAGCACGCCTCGTCGATGTGTTCCGGTTTGTGGCCATGTACTGAGGTGTGGTTCCCGCCCAGCCAGGAAGAACCGCTGCTGTTTTGGAGGGAAATGTGACCCGTGTTTTGAACAGTCCCAGGAAAATGGTGCAGTTTTGCCATGCTTCGAGTGTAAAATTCCCAGAGCTAGAGAAGTTATTGCTGTCTCTCAGTCAGAAGGTAACGGTAGAAACGTACACTGAGCTATGTGTTGAGCAATTACTGAATAATGTACACTTGCAGGTCTTTTTCCATGTTAATCTATGTAAACTCTGCATGTCATTGGTTAACAAAATCCTGGTGATGGCTCTGACGTCTTGCCGATGTCCATTTTATAAGATATTGTTCAACATGGTGAGGAATGTCATTAAAGAAGTAATAAATGGGAAACCTTTTATTAAAATCTGCCAGTCAATTGCTGGTTTTAGTCTCCAATGTTCATTAATGAAAGTGGCCTCAATTCCCTCTGATGTGAGTTTATGAAATCGTCAAATGAAATCGTCAATGCTTTCCCTACAAAAATACCAAATACGGTGATCCACAGAACCCTACATATTATCACTGTTATATACACGACTTCCAGAAGTGATAATGAAGGGAAAACAATTTTTTGCCTACCTTAAAGTCAATAGATTAGTTTCTTAAATAGCCATCAGTCAACATCTGTTCGAAGTTCAGAGAGCAAGAATAAATAAGTTATAAAGTTAAAGAAGTTGACGTAGTTATGTCACATCTATGACGTAATTTAAGTCTTGGTGTCTGAGACGACGCAGGAGCAGGTAGATGTAACAGTTGAGTCATATATATCGTGGTTGATTAGGAATGAACTAATGCCGTTTTTCTTGTAGAGCCGCTGAAAATGTCCGCTGTGACAGTCAATGATAATTTTCTCATATTTTATCGACCTTTTATGACCCGCTGCAGTGTTATTTGTATTTAAATCTTATGTCCCAAGTCTGCAGGTGCCCTGTTAGTCCTCCTAAACAGTTTTACCACACGTGCCCCTCTCTCCTGTTATCTTATAACGGATGTCCAGTGATGGCGGACTAGAGGCGGAGGTACCGTAACTGCTGTCTGTTACAAAGTTTTCTATCATTGTATGGGTCTCTTAGATACATTGTCGTAAAACGTCATATACGGTCCCGATTGTAGTCTAACTGCTGTCTACCAAAAACCTCGTCTTTCGTCCGCTATTCCCCGACTTTGTAAATTCGTTGTCGTGGAAGTGAGCGACCTTCCTTTACAGAAGCAATGCGTAAATGAATGTTCCAAAAATATAATAGAGAAGCTGCCACTTCCCCTGCGCAAAATTACTTTGAAAATGTCATCCACGGTTGTAGCATTTAGGTCTTTCCTTTTTATTGCATTGAATCCTTAGAAGCTGCCTCGGCGTTCGTCGCTTTTTCTGCAGGAACTGTCGTCAGTTTAACAGATATCGGTAATTGGTGTATCACGCGGTAAGAAGGTGTTTTAATCAACGGAGAAGCTGACAAGAAGAAAGGATTACAGGTTTTCAATTGAGTAACTGACTTGTAACTGATGATTGGTTGACAACAGTGGTGATGTATTCGACGTCTCAGTTCAATGTAAAGATGGTCCAGTCAGGAGCCGGAAGTGATGTGCTGTGCTGTTACTAAGAACTCAATAATGACTGGGTGTTGCTTCATGAGGAAGATATAACATCTGAAAAAAAATGCAGAAACAAATGTCAGTATCGGCACCCAGCAATAAACATTTTTATTTCAGATATCAAGAAAATATATATGACAGCCACTATAATTTATTGTTCTTCAAAGCATTTGAAAGGGAAAATAGCAATCTGTGTACGTATAAGTAATTTTAAAAAATTAAGAATATGAAACATACAGGACAGCGCCAAGACGAGCATACAACATGAAAACATTGCAAAATTAAGAAAAGGGGAGCAAGATTTAGAAAACCAACGAAGAAGTTGAAAATGAAATATATTCTCTGCTGAAATGCCTCATTCACAAAATGCATAGGGAAGGTTTAGAACTAGGCCCTACATCAACCAGCTGACTTGAAACAATGAGAACGTCTCCCATTATAATACGATATGCATCAAACGAAGATTAATATTCTAAACAATAATGTGAAGAAAACACCACCTCAGTAACTAAGGTAAATAACCATACACGTATACTGTAATGAAGATAATGTTTGAAAGAAATGTTTGCGTAAATCTTTTTTTAACGTTGGAGTAGTTTTATTACCTAAGTTACATAATATATTGTTAGGTCATAGTTATTGTAAAATGTACTCCAAAAAATAAATGAATAAATAATTAAGCAAAGCGTACACTGGTATTTTCAAATGCCAGAGCGCAACTACATGTATAGGAGTATAAATTGTATACCCTTAACTTTCATTTCTATTTTATAACCTTCTTTTCTATCAAGCAAAATCTGAAAACACTGACGTAAAGCTTTTCCTATGACGGGCGACACCAATGGCTCTTAACATTTAAGCTGAGGGAGAAGTCCTTATAAGGTTGCCAGCATAATTCAACAAAATTTCACTTGGCGCTACCTTATTGAATTGCCTCCAGCACATATTAGTTCTGACCAGGGAATTATATCGGATATAATTCCCTGTTCTGACGAAGCAGTTGGTATTATGGCCAAGTTGTATCCAATACAATAACTCTATAATATACTATGGATAGACAGTGGCGGGGATCTCAAGCGTTCAGTCTTCATGCTGACTGCTATAGACTCTTTCCAGTTGATTAATTATCACTTTGGGACAACTGCCAGGGGCATTAAACACACATGATAGCAATATGAACATTATATCTTAATTCATAAAAAATCTTTGTCATGTACCGTTTGTTCATTGGGGTCTGCTTAGCTTTCAGATATAGTTTCAGTATGGTGGCGGTGGTAGTGACAATGAAAGCTTATAAACTGATCATATATTAGAGGTCTTAGAAGATATATTTCTACCAGAAGCCAAGACATGTTTAAAAAAGCAAGAAAGACACTGACAGCAGTAAACAAGGATGCAGAAGAAGACAACCTGCCATTCACAGTAGTTTTATCTTACAACTGTTCTTGGTTTTAGAGATGTATATAGTTGTTAAGGGATAATGTAATCCTTTATTCTCATCCAGGTACCGAAAATGAGTTGACGTCACATTCAGACCTAACGTCAGTTAGTCAGCTGTAAAGAAATCAAGTAGATGAAGCATTGCCCTGCGTCTTAAGTGCTTGACCGTTTGTACCACCGGTTTTAAATGGGAAATACATGGCCAAAATACGGAAGGGTACATGACTGACCTGACCAAGCTGCCAAGTGTTTGGACAGCGTTTTGTAATCATGAAGTGAAACACACTTAACGAAGAATAAACCGACAAGCCCAAAGCAGACGCGGGGCAATCATCGTCTGCAAGTTGCTGTTTCATTGCTATTAACAGTAACTTCTGCGTTTTAAGTATCGCAATGTGGAGAAGAAATACAGAAGTGATTAAAAGTTTTAAAAGACAGATTGAATGTGTTCCACATCCAACATCACCGCATGGTTTTCTCTGTATCTTCCCCAGCATGTGAACTGGTATAATTTCTATAATGTATTGAGAATGCATTGGTTTTATCACATTAAGCAAAGACCGTAGAACGGTAAATTAACTACATCATATTTAAGCATGGACTTGTCATATATGGGAACCGAAATCGTAACATAAAAAGAAAGATAATAAAGAATATTATGGGATCAATAACAGAAACATCGAAGACTGAGAGTCGGGAAACTTCCATTGTTTTGTGTGCCAATTTAGGCATTATTTCATTAGTTTGCGAATCACTCGAGCGTCCTAAGATCTTTCATTTAAGCAGCGTTTATGGCTTCTTACGGTAGACCAATTTAGATAGAGTGAATGGAAAGTATGCACCGATCAATACGAGTCTATACGCGATGAAAACGTAGACAAAGTACGTATTATGTATAATCACAAGCTCCCAGTATTAACGGTATTGACAGTATTGCCAGTTGGAACGAAAATTGCAAAAAAAGTTTTTTTTTTAACTCGTTAACTCGTTTTTTACGACATTCATATTCTTCTTATCTTTACATATTTAATTTTTTATATATTCACCTGAAAATAAGGGAGAAATAAGAATCTTTTTCACCTAAACACGAAATATAAGTTTGTATCATGCATAAAAGAAACCATGCCACATTATATAAATAGTTGTTCAGTACATAATTAGGACTGGTTGTTTACCGACCTAGGATGCAAAAAGTGTAGGTGAAACCAGAAAATGTTGGTTTAATTTCCTTAAATCTTAATATACTAAAGAGAAGTAGAATGTTCGCTGTTCTGAGATTGATTCAATCAAAACTCTCTCATTTTTGTAGAAAACGTACATGATTATCCTCTCTGTTATAATGTCAGCAAGTGTTGTTTTTGCTCTTTTTTTATTAAATATCATTTCTTGTTATGAAAGTGTGCTGATGAATGTTTAAATATTTTAACACAAGCATAGGAGACTTTATAGTGTGACTCTTATTCTTTATAGATTTCATCAGTTATAGATATTATATTGCGAAATTCGAAACCACTCATTGCGGCTTATAATAGCGAGTGTGGGCAAACGTTCAGCATGTTAATGCATTAAGATAATTTTAAGGGAGTGGAAGTTAAGATGAAACGGGTTTAAGGCATTAAGGGTAAATAGAATAAGATAATCAGTCCATTCGATTCGAAGAGGTTCCTCAATCATTAAGCCCCATGTCTGGAGATGTTTCTGATTTCCCCATCCTGTCTCTAGATGCACATATTCGGCGTTCGCAGTAGCAAATTAGCGGGTCAATGTCAAAATCGGCAATTTTGATAATAAGGTCTGCATGTGTAAGATAGGTTTATAAGGCATGTAGTTAGAAGATACGTTAAGGGTCTACCCAGCAGGCAAATTATGTTGTTTTAACGTTGAAACAATGTTGAACCATAACGTTGAGAAGACATTAGATAAACGTTGAATTTGAAAGTTGTGTCAACCTCAGATAACAACGTTGTATCAACGTCAGAAAACAATGTTATATCAACCCCACCCAACAGGAAATTAGCCTGGATGTGTTTAGCAGTAGGACATGTTTGATGGCTAAATATATGTGGGGTATAAATTTCCAAGGTTTAGATTATATAGGCCCTATAAAGTTCTTTATATATATATATATATATAAGAAATATTATATATATATAAGAAGATAACTACAACCATATATATATATATATATATATATATATATATATATATATATAACAAAGTCACAGTCACCTCAACCTGTCTATCTATAACAGGTTACCAAGAACTGTTAACTCCATCACATTTATCACATTTACAGCAACTTATTCATCCTAGTGTTAGCTGACCTTGCAAGGTATTCAGTTTATTGGAATGTCCCGCAAATGACCCACCGTAACAGCTAAAAATAGGTACTTTTTTAACATATAATTGGCTATATCTTTGTAAATTGTAATCCGATTATTATAATTCTTTTTTTATTTTGCTCCTATACGTACGTATTTCTGAATAACAAGTTAAGAAAATTCACTAGTTAACTAAAGACACAAAACAACTGTCACTTTTACTTTAAAACCCTTTTGTTATTCTTTTGATAAATTTTGTTACAGTATTGATAAACAAAGTATCACGTTTTCAATTATTAATATTTTAAATTACAATCCATAACTGCAAGGTTGTGTCATTGACCAAAATACAACGTTGAGTCAAGGTCACATTATGACGGTGTTTCGACGTGGCTGGATCAACGTTGATTTTACTTTGAATTTAGGTAGATCAACGGCAATTCAACGTATCGACCTGTTTTCAACGTTGATCCAACGCAACTATGCCTGCTGGGTAGGTAAAAGGTTGCTCTTTTGATCAAAACACAAGTGTATTTCGCTCAGTTAGAGGTACATGGATCACCCCCCTTCCTCTAAGAATCCACCCCTGGGATGAATCACTCAGAGACCTGGTCACTAAGCTAGTGACTACAATGTACCTTATGCTTCAGTTGTTTTCTTCGTGTTTTAAAAAGCAAAGAAATGAGACAATTATGTTGTTCCTAGGTCATCCTGACCTGACTTCCTGACAGCTTCAGCTGACTGAGGGAAATATACACTGTGTATGAAAAAACACACCACGTCTTCAAGTACATCAACATAGCAGATCAGTAAGAGCATTCCTTAATCACTGCGATATACCTACAGACGTCCCGCTGCCCAGGTGCAGGTGTCTGCGTCTGCCGGCAGGAAGCCAATTCTCAGAGATACATTAATTCCATTAGATCGTCGCTGGATAGCCTTGGTTTTAGGTCTTGCTAACTATAGGCGATTGTATAAGTAAGAAAAGACAGCGCGGCCAATGTGACATGTCTTAATGTTGAAGATTGGCGTGTCGTGGTTAATGTTTAACGTGATGATGTTTTAACTATAAAAATAGTTGCGTGCCGGCAACCAGCAATCAAAGAACTTCAAGATCATTAGAAACACACGCATCGCAGATTTTGTTTGAAAAAAAAAGAATTGTAGTCGACAACTTGTCTTTACCTAAGGCAATACCTTTGTCTGTGTTGAGTAGAGTAATATCTTTGTCTATATTAAGTAGAGAAATAACTTTGTCTTTATTGAGTAGAGCTCCATTAAAATGTAAAGACTTTTGGAGCCATTGTGCTGTTTCACAAAGACGTCGAAAATCAGCTTTCTATGAGCATTCAATGAATCTACCACGAGAGTGTGAGTGCATAGTATCTCCTGCCTTGTACAGACTAAGAAGATTTCAGTGTAAATCTTAACTAGCAATTTTCATGTTTTAAAATCAATGCAGTGACACAAAACTAGTGGACCAAATTTTAACTGCCTTAACACTTTGTTTTACTCCTACTTACTTATAAAAACAGCAAATTACGTTAGCTTCACGTCATGAGATGCAATAGTTCGTAAAACGCTCTAATTTACACCACGAATACAGCTTAATGCAGTCGGCTGAGTTAAAGATAAGCCATTGGGATTGAGTTTTATTCTAACATGGAACAAACAAATCTTTGAGAAGAGCACTGGATGCTAATTTTTGAGAAATGTATTCAGGTCTAAATGAACAGCGTCAAAACCTCCATGAAATCTTATCAGTCGATACTGTATATTCTGGCATACAAGATATAAGAAACATCATTTCCGCAGTACAATACTGACGCATCATTGTCTGTCGCGGCACAAAGTGCAGACACATCGTAATCTCGGCAGTGAGGAGTATGTGGATCTGTACGGACTGGTTTTATATCTTTATTTTAACCTTCTGAACAGCGGGTTTCCACGTGTTTAATAGTTTGCCGATAGCACAATATTTCTTTTAAATTTAAGTAATGCTTTTAACGGGTTAAGGCCTATTTAATTAAGCCTAGGATTTGATTGCACCTCCTCCCTGTAACCCTCCTTCCCTCCCCATACCTCCCCCCCACCCACCCACCCACCCAACCCGGCACCGCTGCATTGCAATAACTCTGTAATCCAACTAAAGGCCATCAGAACCGCTGGTCAGGGTATTTCAGAGGGGGTGGTTGCAATCAATCAATTATTCCTGCATTAAAGATTATTAACATTGTGTAAGTGATAATTGGTGCAGGCAGAACTGAAGGCATGGCAGTACATGTGGTGTACATTTCTCAATAGAATGAACGATAAATGTATTCAAAGTGATAAGTTGTTAATTTCATAAACCAGTTGTAATTGGCCAGGGTTCTCAGCCAGACAGAAGTAGAGAGCCACTGTGGAACTGGGCAGGCAGTGAGGTGTACGTTAATTATATCTGGTCTGTAACGTTACAGACAACAGCCTAACAACTTCCCCAGGCACCATTCTCAGTGTACTGATCACTGACGCTAGATCTGCTTGACTGCCGCTTGTTGTCCAAAGCCAGGCGTTTGGGCTTTTATTAGTCACCTCCTAGGGTCAGTTCTCTCCTTTCCACATTGATTTCCTTTGATGTTGAAGTTAGCAGTGACTTGAGTCAAACTAGAGCGAGACTTGTGATCCGTTTGCTTTAATTGACTTCTCTATGCTACAATACATCTAGGAAACAGTTCTATTGTAAATGGCTAGCTCTACGTGTGCGAGAACACCATGACTGTCAGTGAGAGGGTGCCAGTGGATTATTTGGTATACATACTGAGAGAAAGTACTCGCATTTAACTGAAAAATACCCCTAAAGCGTATATTGCCGCCTGTTAAAAAAAGTTTACATATTAAAGTATTAGCAATACAATAATGTTGTAACATACAACTAGAGCACCTTGGTGTGAGAGTGTAATATCTCTAGGTATGTATGGACAGGTACATGAAATGCAACGATAGCGCACATGTATATAAAAAACGCACATTTCCAAGTAAAATACTGACATAGGTGTTAAATTGAGATCAAAATTCTACTGATTTCACAGAGAAATACTGGAATAAAACAACTTGCTTTGTTGCACTCAGTCTGGATTCTTCACTATGCAATCTTATAAATGGCTTACGGTGGGGTTTGGTGTCCGACGTCATTTGACATTGAACTAGATACCCTGGGTGTTGGTTTTAGAAACCCTGCTTGGTGTTGCTTATAGATACCCGGGGGCTCGTTATAGATACCCGGGGGCTCGTTATAGATACCTGGGGGAACGTTACAAGGTGATAAGCGACAAAGTAAGTACAGGACAGAAGAGGTAACCTTATAAGATAAAAGTCATTTTTTAAAATTAAGTGATTAAATTTAATTTTAACATTTTTTCGGAACTACACATCTGCGTTGTATGATTATCAGTGATAGGTGGTAGGATAGCACAGATCCTACAAATATATGCACTCCCTCTAATAAACCATATTATGAATGTAGTGTGTATGACAGAAATATTAAGGTAAATACTTAGTTTAATAACACGACCACAATGTATTCACCAAACTGATTCACTACACGCCGGCTTGGAACGCGTGAGAAGACAGGACGCATGAGGGATGAGAGATAAAAAAATATCAGGAAAGATTTATAAATGACGGTTAACCCTACAGAATATCGCTTCGCCCTCTTAGAGGCCTTTTTTCCTTTCTTTTCTTTTCTTTCTTTGGTAATGCTTTAACTTACCTGCGTCTGCTCGGCTTTTAATTCCTTTAATAATATCCCTGAACTCTAACAGCCACTGCAGCAGAATGCCGAGCCCACAATAGTTTCCTAGGAATAACTCTCGATATGACAAGAAACTCGTTACTTTACATGACATATAGCCTGTGTTCTATACTAATTCTATTACGTGGTCTCCAATAGCGAGCAATCCAATAAGCCAGCCGCCCTGAGCTGTGCTAGCTCACTGAGCAGGAGGGTGCGTTAGGGATGTATCAGCTGGCGCATGCGTGGAGAGGAGAGTGCGGGGATATTATCATATCAAAGCGATCAACATTTTTCCCAGGGCGGGCATTTTGATTTTGACAGGGGTACATGTGTTGCCGACGTTGTGTCTATACGTTGTGATGAAGGCATAATCATCTAACTGGGTAGGTGATAGAGAATACTGGGTAGGTGGTAGAGAATACTGGGTACGTGATAGAGAATATTGGGTAGGTGATAGAGAATACACGGCGAAGGTAATCAGGTACCTCATGATCTGACAGGTACGGGCTGTGTGTTCTGGTGACGCTTGTACACACAAACATGCACACACTCGCGTGCGTGCGCGCACGCACACACATATATACACGTGGACACTCACACGTTTGCACTCTCTCTCTCTCTCTCTCTCACACACACACACACACACACACACACACACACACACACACACAAACACGGACATTCACACGTTTGCACTCACACACACACACACACACACACACACGTACACGAACATGCACACACACTATCTAGCCCCATCAGAGCACGATTCCCAAAGCGAAGATTATATCACGCTCATTTTCCCGATGTTGACACTTCGATCGATTTCACGATTTCTATAATAGAAAACATACGCCAGCAGCCTGCACGGGAGGACTAACTTTGTCCAATTTCCGAGTTCTTTTAGATTTATCAGCCCATATTACACGGATCTAGAGTAATTTCACAGGACCTAAAGGTCAGAACACTTTCCATCTGCTCCAATGTAGCCATTAATTAAGTCGCTTGTCAATAGCGACGCCTCAACGCGATATTTGCCTGTTGGACCCCGGAGAAAATCTCTACAGACACCCAATTATCCATGTAAACGGCGTAATGTGGCCTCCATCAGGTTTCTTAAAGGACAGATGCGCGTTCTTGAAAGGTTGGGGCACTTGGGAAGCACATCGAAACAGTGGTATAAAAAAAAAGATTTTCTCTTCATTTTTTCAGAACTCTCCTCTCTCTATAAATTCTCTGATTTCCCTCCATTCCCTCCTAATGTATATTGGAATCACCTCTATACACTGGATTGGAATCGCCTCTATACACTGGGGAATTGAATACGTGTCTGGAGGTTATTAGTTTTTGTTTTAAGATATGAAAAAACATACAGTGTTTTCCTTTCGTAATTTATAAACCTAGCTCCATTTCTTGGTAAGTATGTATTTTTGGTTTGACTTCTGTTCTGCCGTGTCGTACTTGTAAACTTTCATCAACAACGTCATTTGATATAATCAAAACATACTCCATAAAAAAGTATATGGCAGAAACAAAGTATTTTCTATGAGGCCGGCTTAGCTGATTAACTTCTACAATCAAAAAATGATGTGAAGATACTGAGGGCCAAAAAGATGAGCTATAATGCCTCAAAATGCGTACTTTTTGTCAAACATTCTATTTAACAAAATTACACTACACTTAACTATAGACTACGTAGAATACTCAAGTTCGTTCGATAGTTTGGAGTTCGTAACAGTGATGGTAAGACGAAGTTCCACCTGTTTCCATCCACTTGGAGCACTTGCCTGAACCCTGCCATCTGGAAGAGGGGCAAACACGGAGAATTCTGGCCCACTTGATCCCGGATGACCCCGACAACATGCCAGAATTTTTCTCATTACAGGGTGGCTGGTGCGCCCCAGTGGTATTATAGGGGTTAGAGTAAGGAATGCGTGCCTAGTTTTGATATGTTCTCTTAATTCACGGATCATGGAAAGGAATATGCGACCCTTCTCACCTTATACAATTTCAGTGGCATTTTGGTAGTTGATACAAAAATGACGCACCAATCTCATGGTACTGTGTTCATTAACTACTGTGCTTATGTACAGCTTCTCTTTGAACTGACATACCATTGTGACTCCAGTATATATAAATATATCTGGTGTTTACAGCCGGGAGCAGCCTAAGATTAGCCGCATTATGGCTTATGCCAACAAAGTGCATGCAAACATGAATAGAGCTAGAAATCGTTCAGTTAATCATGGTGAAATAAAGTGATAATAGACCTCATCAAGGACGCCATATCCTGACGAGAATCATTTGTCCGGCAAAATCATTCACTTTATGTATACTTAAAATAATTTCGAATAATCTGGAATATAAAAAACACAGGTATCTGCCTCTCGCTCTCCTCGGGTGTCAAATATGCTGGGGATTAATATAATGCAGGCAATTATTTCCAGATACGTAACATACGACACGATCTGCCGGCCTTGTTAAAGTCTCCTACATTAAATAACAAAGTGAGAAGTGAGGGAGATGATAGAGAAATGGTCACCCTAGCGGAAATTGGCCAGCAATCTCAAAGAGTCCTTTAGGGCGTATGTTTCCCAAAGAGATTCCCAAAGAGTCCTGTATAATTCCTCTAGCACCAGAACAAAAGTGCTTTCACCCAGCTTTACATCATCAAAATGATGATCTAAACAGCAATATTAAGTATTTAGGTCTAGACCCTTTTTTTCTGCAATTAAACCAATTCATTTTCTGCCTGCTGGTTCCTCCTCAACAGTTTGAATGCGATCCTCAATGTCGTTTGTATTAGACATCGGACACATACATTATTGAAGGAGTCCAGAGAGCAAGATTCGACTGCTGAAGAAAACAATTATATAATACACACACACACACACACACACACACACACAGCGAGAGTTCATTACAGATTACGTAACAGACAGTGAGGTCACTTTCATTTTACATATATTAAAATGCTAAGCACCTTCTCCAAGGTCAAATAAAGAAGAAACAAATATCCAGCCTCATCAGTATCGGCTCTAAATGTACGCTAGGAAAAAACTCTACAAGGTCATTTTCACAAAATCTACAAGGACCGCAAACCAGAACTGATTGCAATATTAATCCCATTTTAACTTGTTTGTGACACTGACTGCAAACCGCAGCGCTGTCCATGGACACGAAGGAGACTGGTAGGTTACAAGGTAAGAACATGCTTCCCTTCAAACCACAACTGCCTACAGCTGGCCTTGGAAAAATACAACATGACATATCATCAACAATTATTTCATAAACTGACGTCAGTCAAGGTAGCCACAACTGCCATTTAAGATATATTTGCCAAGAAAACAATAAGCTCTGGGCCTTATTACATTTCTTCAACAAGGTTTTATTCAATGAACGCGTTCGATTAACGAGTATTGATTCTCACCACAGCTACGGAAGAGATCTTGTATGGGAAAGAAATACTATTTACTAACTTCCAAGGAAAATATATCGAGATTTGTCACAGTCTCTACAAAATGCAAAATCCTCCATTGTGTGTCGCCTTAACTTCCTGGGAATGAAGAAATTGCAAATTATAATGTCAGTATATTTGTTGCAGTCTATGCCTCAACCTGTAATCAGCAGTCTTTGATATGGTTCTTGCGGAGTAGGCTTTAGAAATAACCATAGCCATTGTTGTTGGAAAGAGTGGGAAGGTCCAACAATTAACTTTTATGATGATTTTCGATAAATCACTTTCTAGAATATCGAAAAGCACTTCTGTTTATTAGCAGCATTTCCACATGCCATATCCTGGCCATATCCTCTTTACACGCTAGTTATTTAGACAGATGCTTTACTGTCCACGACTCAATAAATGAAAAGTCCACCAGGAATCTCGACTTTATAGATTTCAACCTGGTAATAACATACATGTAGTATGAGAAACAGAAGCTCATTCACAATAAAATGTTTGTCAATTTTAAATGCAGTGGAAGCGTTTTTAATCAAAACATAGCAAGTCCATATCGGCATTTTATGATTTGTATAAGACAGCACCATTAAACTGAGTTAGTGGTAAGACAATAAGTCCAAATTCAAGAAAATTGGTGAGGGTAACAGTCCCCAAAGATTGCATGACTTTTGTTCGTAGAGAACAAATATCAGAAGAATATAAAATATAGAAGAATGCGTCAGGAAAGTGCTGAATGAATGAAATAAATGTAGTTACCATTGAACTTTAATGGAATATTTCGAGCCAGGCAGATAAACGTGTTTGAACAACATTTTATAGACCAAACAGGGCTGTTACTACATGTAACAAACCAGACGCCTGGTAGTTTTAACTGAACTGTCAAAGAGAGAGAGAGAGAGTTTACTCACCTTGTTTTTCTTGAGCACCCACTGGAAATAAAGCTGGAGTAAATCAAACCATTACATATATAGCCAATAGTCTATTGA
This sequence comes from Lingula anatina, assembly GCF_051362555.1. NCBI lineage: Eukaryota > Metazoa > Brachiopoda > Lingulata > Lingulida > Lingulidae > Lingula > Lingula anatina. The sequence continues at coordinate 205,401 of NC_141771.1, read as the reverse complement.
TACGCCTTGAATAAACTAAAACCACATGTCATTTCACATTTTCTTACTCGTGCTGTAATACACACTACAATCGATTGAGTTCTGTCCTTAAATGATTCCCCTTTGTGAAGCGGTCTAGTTACGTAGGGAATAAGTTGACGTACCGCAAACTTCCCCCTGGTTATGTGATGATTAAAAAAATATCTTCCTACAGGTATGTCCTTGCCACCGATTGTGGACTTTTAGATCAATTATAGAATGTGGCGTGAGTTTTCGGTGAGGCGTCACTGATTTCCGAGATTTCTGCGGAGTCGAAAGTAATTTTGCTAATTAGAATAGCGTTCGTGTATTTTGTTAAGCCGCAAGCAAAGATTATGTATGGAATCGGTTGTCACGCCACAATGGTTCAGTTTACACCACGCAAGGAAATGTCAAATTAAACTTTAATAGTGAACCGTGCTTAAAGTGAACATAACCTGGTGGTCTTGCCGTGTACTTTAGACGACAGTTTTCAATAAGTACATCACGGTGCTTGTCACACACACAACTGAATTCTGGCAACACAAGAGCAATTACACCACAGAATACGAATCTTAAAAAGCTGTCGGTATATCTTAATATCAGCAATAACAACGGGAAAATGTTTTTAGACATATTTTATTACTTTTGTATATAAAACTCTGTGCTAAAAAGAGGAACCAGATTCCTATCGTGAATAAAGTTATGTTAATTGTGCGATATGCCTGACTTGAGATACAAAATGACACAGTTGTTTTGTATGCTGGAATATCTTTATTATGCTTATTATGCTATACCACTGAGTTGGCTTCATTAAATGACTGGCATTGTCAGCCCTCCCCCCCCCCCCAAAAAAAAAAAAAAAAATAGATCATAAAACAATCAAATCTCATAACAGGCCATCTTTTAGTAGATCCTGTTATACATGTATTTCTCCATCGTGTAAAACGTCATTCTGAATCCACCCGAGGACGCCGCAGTAGAGAGCTACTGGTTAATTGCTGCTCCCTCAGTCACCGACTTGGTACAGAAACCATCAAAATAATGTCTGCGTAATAAACCAGGCTAATTTACGATACAATGAAAAGAGTAGCAGTGTGTGCGTTAGAAGTCACCTCTTTTTTGCCAACTTTATTGAACTATTGATCATTGTATCAACTCCCCTAATAAGGTCACCTTTGAGAAAGAGACGATTTCCGCTATGAATTATTGGCCACAGTTGGCACGGGAATGTAAATACAATATAGTTCACCATGACGTGGTAATTGCGCTCAATTTGTCAATTAACTGCTACAGAAAGTGGAAAACGAACTTCCCACCTTATATTAGGTAACCACACAAGATACAGGCTGGGGTTCGAAGATGGGGTTTTGGTTAACCCGATAAGTTATTTTATTTCATTTTATTTTTGTTTTGAGTCAATTTAAATTCACAATATTTATTAAGATAGAGAACCTATGTATAGAATGTATCAGTGTGATGTTAAATATTGCTATCATACATATATGTAGATGTAAAGGCCCGCCAGTATACATGTATATGCAGTTGATTAAAAGTACTATTAGAATCAAATAATACACTGCTAATTGGTTGATATAGGTGATATAGTATGACATAGATATAAGTTTAAACACTGCTCATTGATTGTAGTAGGGGAAAAGCATAGCTCAGTACTAGTGTTATTAAAAGTTTTTTTTTTTTTTTTTTTTTTTTGTTTTTTTATCATAAACAAAAGGTTTTCATTCAACTCCAGTGAGTCCACACCATACATACCACTATGCTTACATTGCCCATTCACATGTAATAATAACATAGATTTTTGCCCCCGGTATCAGAACACGTACATTGCATATAAGTAAACGTCAACAAAAGTAGTTAATTACCCTGTATTGCGTCCTCTACGTGACTCTGCTGCGTCTGTGTATCAACCCATCAATCAATCAATCCAGTTTTTGCCACTCTGCCATCATGCAGGTTGAAACGAAACTAAATATAAAATCAGATTGTTTTTATTATTATTCATTTAACTTTCATCCCATAACATAACATAACATAACCGGGTGTAGAACGTGTCTGGAGATCCACAGCCGAGACCATATACCGTAGGTGTATTAACCCCCTCCACACCTTATACACGTGAACGACTTGACGCTGCCATGCCACGGAACAGTTTTCAGAGGAACTCCCAATGTTTATCATGGAAATGTAAATAACATTAGTAAACATCTCTTCCCGCCAAGACTGTTTACTTACAGCTCCAGGAAAAACAAGTCTGACGCTGCCCAGATGAGTGCGGAACATGAGCCCTCATTATCAGCGCTTGGACATGTATTGACTTTATAAATGTGCTTCGATCAGTGCAAGAAAGATACCAGCTACTTATCAAGCACTATATACCATCCTACGGTTTCTTTGAGTTGTCAGATGCAAGTTGGAGAGTAACTCACGTTTTATAAACGTTTGTTTACTCGAGATTCTGGCGAATGGTTTGTTTCTGCACGAGTGCCATACTATTACATGTACGTGTCTACTCGAACACGAAGACTGCCATAGGTCCCATATTTAGACCGGTGCTGGTTCGTACCCGGTTGGCGCCACTACCCGCAGTGTAAACATGACTTCACCCGCGTCAGAGTCAGGGTAAGATGTGGGCACGCGGTCAGTGGTAAAAATTCTGTCCAAAAGAGGGCACCAGGATATACGTAGTAAACCGTGTTGTTCTTGCTAGTGTGGTACCATTCATTAAACCATAGACAACTGGAGTCTGTCGATCCATATTCAAAAATAACAGCAGGCTCTTTAAGAGAAGAAAGAAGAAAAGAGAAGACTCATAGCATTGCCTACCTATAAATATGTACATTAAACGCGAACGCGGACAGAGAGATTCAGTTGTTCATGTCTAGTCGTGTATTTGAATTATCTAGATAATTTTAAAATTTGAACAGAGCAGATTCAAAATTTATAAATGGGTTTTAACCATATTTAAACCAAGGGGAAGACAGCAAGACCTTTCAGAAGTCATGAAGTCTGCCCAGAACCCTTCACTCTGGAAATACCACTATATATATAGGGCCTATATGCCTTCTCCTATGCCAAAGAAAAGAAATAGATTTGACAGAGATAATATAACGGCAGTGATTAAAAGCACATGCTGTATAAAGTAACAAGAAAAGCGAAATCCAAAAAATAAAAAATAGACCCTAACGCTGAATGCTATCAAAAGTACCACAATAAAGACTCATAAACTTTCACAAAAGAAAAAAATGAAAAGGGCAACTGCTGCGTGCCAAGACTTGTTACTGTGCGCTATTGTTATAAAGCCCTGAGACCCGAGAACTAACCGCAGACTTATTACAGCGGCTGTCATTTTTTCATAAGTGCACGAGTAGTAACATGTTGTTTGTTAGAGAAGTGTGTATGTACCATACGCGCGGGCTACCATTCCTCTACACACGTACCAGTGCCCTCTCTCTCTCTCTCTCACACACACACACACACACACACACAAACACTAACACACACACACACACAAACACTAACACACACACACACAAACACACACACACACACAAACACACACACACACACAAACACTAACACGTACACACACTAACACACACAAACACTAACACACACACACACAAACACTAACACGTACACACACTAACACACACACAAACACAACCACACACACACACACAAACACACACACACACACACAAACACTAACACGTACACACACACACACACACACAAACACTAACACACACACACAAACACTAACACACACACACACACAAACACTAACACGTACACACACTAACACACACAAACACTAACACACACACACAAACACTAACACGTACACACACTAACACACACACACACACAACCACACACACACACACAAACACACACACACACACACAAACACTAACACGTACACACACACACACACAAACACTAACACACACACACACTAACACTAACACACACACACACTAACACTAACACACACGCACAAACACTAACACACACAAACACTAACACGTACACACACTAATGTTCCGTGTAAACACTGATATTTTAATAAGGAATCGTGTTTGCTCTGGACATTTAACTGTCCTCACTGAAATGAACAAAATACACAAATTTTCATACAATACAATACAATACATACAATACAATACAATACAATACAATACAATACAATACAATGCAATGCAATACAATACAATACAATACAATGCAATGCAATGCAATACAATACAATACAATGTCGATACAATAATTGATTACATATTTTCCCTGCGATTTTACTAGATCTAAAACATTAAACCAAATTTTCTATTGTGGCGATATTTGATTTAAAACATACCATTAATTGTTACCAACAAAATGCCGACGTTTTATTGAAACAAAATCAGGTCTTATTCCTGTCTTGGATGCATCCGGGTATCCAACATTCCAATTTAAATGTGGCTACAGTCATCAGTGTCTTATTGAGTGAAACGCAGTATTCTTCTTCGCATCGTATTCGTCTCAGTATGTGGTGGTACTTATGATATTTCAAGTAGTAGTAGGCCTATTACAAAGCGTATATTAGCCTCTTCTTTTTTGTCTTGATTTTAACCTGTCGGAATTTCATTTCCTATAAACTCTTATTGATTTCAACTCTACACTGGCGGAATACTCCATATGAGAAGTTTCTGTCGCAATTCCAATTTCTTAACAGAAAACTGAAGAATCATTAATTGCTGATTTTTAGTTTGTAGGTCAATAGAGTCCGCCTATGAGTTAAAACCAGCAACTTTTAAAAATGCACAAAAATGTCAGTCTCCGAATACACGTATGATGCCTACACCTGGAGACTCTTCAGAAAAACCGAATAGCACCTTAAGTTTTAGCAGATAATCTAATTTTACTACATTATCTGCGTTGTCGTAGTGTCCCATACATTGGTGAGCCAATTTTTACAAGTAAAATCGCCGAGACCAGGGGGAGTGGAACCTAATTCAGTTCGCGCTCTTTTCTCTAGCTGTGCCTTTCAGTAAATGGATTTCAGCCTCTAGGTTGTTATCTGTGAAGAAGACATGCACCAGACTTCCCACCTCTTTCCTACCTCGCCTATCTACTTCTCTTTATTAAAAACAATATACAAGGCAACATAGGCCTACATGACACTTCAGGAAATATTACACTTGCCTTTATTATTTTAATAAAACGTTAAAACGTTCTCTCTATTGTGTCAACATATATCTATGTAACTGACAGCACTCTTAACAAAATGAGCGTCTCCAGGAAATCAAGTGCTATCCTGTTTCTTCTGTTCGTTATCCAATCATTATGTAGTGAAGAGAGCCCCCGTATATCTGTCCACACTGATAATACCAGTCTTATGTAGTGAAGAGATCCCCCGTATATCTGCAGACACTGATGATACCAGTCTTATGTAGTGAAGAGATCCCCCGTATATCTGCAGACACTGATGATACCAGTCTTATGTAGTGAAGAGAACCCCCGTATATCTGCCCACACTGATAATACCAGTCTTATGTAGTGAAGAGATCCCCCGTATATCTGCCCACACTGATAATACCAGTCTTATGTAGTGAAGAGAGCCCCCGTATATCTGCCCACACTGATTATACCAGTCTTATGTAGTGAAGAGATCCCCCGTATATCTGCCCACACTGATGATACCAGTCTGAATAACACGCTAGAGCAGGAAGGAATCAGACAATACAACACTGAGAATACAAATTTGCATGACATCTCGTCTTTATCACCATTTAGCAAATAAAACGTATGAGGGACAGTTTCCACCCTGCTCACAACCATTTTATTTTTTTCCAAGCAACTCTATGCTTTAAGTTTTTATGAGAAGTAAAAAAATCAACCAAATCTTTGTGACCTTCTGCTGTATCCTTTATAATTTATAGTCTTCAACTAAATTCTTAATTACTACTTTTATTTTTTTTAACACAATGCTGCTTTTGCACAGCAAATTATTCCAGAAATTGTAGATATGTTTTATCATAGAAATAGGTTTTATGTATTGATTTTAAAAATAGCTTGTAGTATCCCGCACGAAAATGCAGTAGTAGGCCTATCGAAGTAGCAAAGAAGCATTAACGCAGTAGTGGTGTGGAGCATATTTGCAGTAGAAATGCAGCATAGCCTACTGCAATTCTACTTCAAAAATTACATAGGGTCATACAGAGGAGGAGCATTAATGCAGTAGATTTGCAGCATGATAGAAGCATGTTTCAAATATGCTAATTAGCTCCCCAGTCGAAGCAGATTTGAAGCATGTTTGCAGTAGAATTGTAGTAGTCTACTGCGCTGGAGTATCTACTTCGTTTGCGTGCGGGATTCGCTATCCTTTCATATAAATTACAGCGAAGATTAAATTTATTATTGACAATGCTAACTTGTTGGTGATACCTTTAGATGTAGATACAATGAAATAAATACGTAATCACACACGAAATAACAATTACATCATTAAATTACATCATTAAATCAACCAATGAATAACGTTAAACACACAAGCATAAAGTCTCATTGCGTAACGTCGCTATGTGAACCAGAATTACGTCAAGAACGTGCAGCACATGATGTTCACGTTGTGACGTCACGTAAGCGTTGTATAAACTAGGTTTTGCTTTTGTTTGCGGACGTTGGATCTATACGAACATAATGCCTCTAATATTTCGGAAAAGAATGGACAGACACCTGAGAGCCGGGGGGCCGAGAGTAGGGCCTATGCCTGGCGAGGACTCGACTCAAGTTATTGTTTCGATTGTGCGTTCAGAAATGCAGTTAGACAAACTATTCAGCGTTGAATGGGGGAGAATTACTGCTGACAAAGATCCTTCGCAAACCGGATGTGACGTCACAAAGGACGATATCCCTGCCTATTTGGAGGATGCCCTGGCACCAAGTGGCAGTCGTCTGGCGTTTCGTAATATCAAAAACGAAGCCACGGACTTCATGAAAAAAGCACGTGGACAAGTGCTCAAAAAGGCAGCTCTTCTCAATGAATGGATGAAGCCAGACACGCTGGAAGGAGCAAATAGGAAGCAAAAAAATAACGCGGTAGGACATATGGACATGCGTGTTAGATTGAATTGTAACTCGAATGCAGGGAGTTCTGAAGTTAGAGGGCAGGAAGGTATAAAATTCAGACTTCCTCGTCCTTATCTACGCCATCGGCCAGAAGAATGGACTTGGTCCTTAGACACAAGACGGTCCGCACTCATTGCTCCAAAGTCTTGTAACAAAGTGGACGATGAATTGGTCACGTTGTTAGGCGATGACAATAAGGTAGAATTTCCTAAATTTATTCCTATTCAAGTTGACAATCCAGCCTTTGACCCCTTAGATACCAGGGCTCTGTTCCGTCCTTTAGACACTCTGAGCGTCTTGCAAACTCACGCCAAGGAGTCCGGAGCCTTGGCGCAGGAAGTCCTTCTCTGTGGTACGCATCCTTCTAAGAGTGTTCAATCTCCACAGTTAACGTCCACTGGTAGTCAGTCGCATATTGGTGGCAGCAAAAGTGACACTCTTCTGAGCACGCCCCCTTCAAAATGGCGGGAGACGTGGGGTTGCGCACCTTTAAAGGATAATTGGCGCCCCCCATCGTCAATCTACGATCAGAGATTTGATTGGAGGATAAATGAATCTTACTGTAAGATAGCCACGTGTCTTGAAGCCTGCTTCAACGCTGCTGTGTACATTCAAGCGACGGAAAACGACACCACACGCGGACTGCAGGCAGTAAAACACTACCTTGTTGTAGCCGCTTTAAGACGCTTCTTTTCCCCATTTGATGAGGCTGAGGTACAGTTTGTCCCAAATTTGCTGGCAACAGCCACCTCTCTGCTGTCTAACGAACATATGGTAGCAAAATTCGACTACGCTTACAGCAACTTGAACATGTACAGAGCTGTGCTTGCTTTACGGACAAAAGACGCAAGTGCACTTGTTCGGCATCCTGACCTTTGTTTTTTACATACCTTGGCGGCCATCTTGGAAATCGACATAAAGGAACTGCTGATACTCACAGTGCAGTTTGATGACATTCCGTTTGGAACTGAAGTTTAGATTCGAATAATAGGAAAATGCGGATAACTTGCCATTGATATTTGGTCATGTAAGGAATCCACTGCTATTCCCATATTATATGTAACATTTCCTTGTTTTATGTATCTGTTTAAGACGTCTTAATGTTCGTGGCATAGATGTTATCATCAACTGTTATAAGCTAAACGTACTTTTGATGTTATTTTATTTGATATAAGTAAGGAAGAAATAATGTTGTTACAAGTCTGATATAAATTAAATTTGAGAATTACAAACACTGTCTATTAAGTGTACTGTACCAGTACATTAGTACACTATCATATGTCAATAAAAAGTTAGAAACAAAATCGTTAATATCTTAAAATACGAACACATGGTTTCTCCACGCGCGTAACCCCCCCCCCCCCCCCCGGTCATTGGAATATAGAGCAAAATAACCCTTCTTTATATAGCAAACACTTTGATTTACCCATTCTTTATAGAAAACACTTGATATAGACTCTACCCGTCCTTTATAGAAAACACTTGTTATACCCATCCTTTATAGAAAACACTTGTTATACCCGTCATTTATAGAAAACACTTGTTATACCCATCCTTTATAGAAAACACTTGTTATACCCGTCCTTTATAGAAAACACTTGATATACCCATCCTTTATAGAAAACACTTGATATACCCATCCTTTATAGAAAACACTTGTTATACCCGTCCTTTATGGAAAACACTTGATATACCCGTCCTTTATAGAAAACACTTGTTATACCCATCCTTTATAGAAAAAAACTTGTTATACCCGTCCTTTATAGAAAACACTTGTAATACCCATCCTTTATAGAAAACACTTGTTATACCCATCCTTTATAGAAAAAAACTTGTTATACCCATCTTTTATAGAAAACACTTGTTATACCCGTCCTTTATAGAAAACACTTGTTATACCCATCCTTTATAGAAAACACTTGTTATACCCATCCTTTATAGAAAAAAACTTGTTATACCCATCCTTTATAGAAAACACTTGTTATACCCGTCCTTTATAGAAAACACTTGTTATACCCATCCTTTATAGAAAACACTTGTTATACCCGTCCTTTATAGAAAACACCTGTTATACCCATCCTTTATAGAAAACACTTGTTATACCCGTCCTTTATAGAAAACACTTGTTATACCCGTCTTTTATAGAAAACACTTGTTATACCCGTCCTTTATAGAAAACACTTGTTATACCCGTCCTTTATAGAAAACACTTGTTATACCCGTCCTTTATAGAAAACACTTGTTATACCCATCCTTTATAGAAAACACTTGTTATACCCGTCCTTTATAGAAAACACTTGTTATATCCTTCCTTTATAGAAAACACCTGTTATACCCGTCTTTTATAGAAAACACTTGTTATACCCGTCCTTTATAGAAAACACCTGTTATACCCGTCCTTTATAGAAAACACTTGTTATACATGTTCTTTATAGAAAACACTTGTTATACCCATCCTTTATAGAAAACACTTGTTATACCCATCCTTTATAGAAAACACTTGTTATACCCGTCCTTTATAGAAAACACATGTTATACCCGTCCTTTATAGAAAACACTTGTTATACCCGTCCTTTATAGAAAACACTTGTTATACCCATCCTTTATAGAAAACACTTGATATACCCGTCCTTTATAGAAAACACTTGTTATACCCGTCCTTTATAGAAAACACTTGTTATACCCATCCTTTATAGAAAACACTTGTTATACATGTCCTTTATAGAAAACACTTGTTATACCCATCTTTTATAGAAAACACTTGTTATACATGTCTTTCATAGAAAACACTTGATATACCCGTCCTTTATAGAAAACACTTGATATACCCATCCTTTGTAGAAAACACTTGTTATACCCATCCTTTATAGAAAACACTTGTTATACCCGTCCTTTATAGAAAACACTTGTTATACCCATCCTTTAAAGAAAACAGTTGATATACCCATCCTTTATAGAAAACACTTGTTATACATGTTCTTTATAGAAAACACTTGTTATACCCATCCTTTATAGAAAACACTTGTTATACCCATCCTTTATAGAAAACACTTGTTATACCCGTCCTTTATAGAAAACACTTGATATACCCATCCTTTATAGAAAACACTTGTTATACCCGTCCTTTATAGCAAATGCCTGGCTGTCTCATATTTCAGAAACACCACTTCTGTCAGGTGCAACCTTTTGTAAATTGCATCATTGTTCATATATTCTAATAGTTTCTGCCTCTGATGAAAACGTCATAGTCTCTGCTGTCGTCTGGCGGCATGGCAGCCTCAATACCGCATACAAAGACAGACGACAAAAAACGGTAACTAAGCATCCTTTTTGTTTCATTCATTAAGCATGCGTACGATAAAACTCTGCGAGTGGTCTGATCCACTCGTTAAATATTCATGGTTAAAATGAGACAATAACGAACGAGAGAACTAACTAGCGACAGCTTCTTGAAACGGCACTCATAAATAACGAGAGGCTAACGAGAGCTTTGTGAGACGGGTCTCTGATAAAATTTGAGAGATTTAATATAGAGACCATAGAAGTAAAGATATGCAAAAAAGAAAAAAAATGGAGAGAGGGGTATAATCCAGACGGTTTTCTAGAGGTAGCGTCCCGCAAAACTTCACATTTACTTTATATTGCTCTATCTTGACAGAAACATGCAAAAATAAATATTTCTGTCGTAACGAATTTAATTTAGTATGGATACGTTATGATTTAAGTAAAAGCCAAAGATATTTACAAAAGAAATATGCTTTTATGCTTTTAAGTTATTTCTTAAGATGATAACTAAAAATTATAGTGCTATATAACGCAATGCTATGTGTAATTCACCCTCCCATTTAAATTTTTTGTAATAGTGCTCGATTTACAATGTGAATATAAACTGCAAGTTGCGTTTTAAGCATTATGAGAAAAACGCTTCAACTTTCACGACATAATTAGGACTGACAAATGTCGTCATACGGAGGGCAAATTCGGGGAGTGGAAGTGAAAAGGAAAGATTTCAAATGGTGTGTGTTATATTTACATAACCTTGTCATAATCAGAATATTCATCAACACTCGCAATATGTCTTATATGTTTAATAAGTAATATAACTAATGTAAATATAACTAATGCGATGATTTTTGTCATAACACTGCACCAGCACATTTCCCATTATTTGTGGAAGTTGCTGTCCCCTTGATTCTTCTACTAAGATAAATTATTTTATTCATTGGTGATATGCCTTAGAATCATCGTGCTTTGATGTTGATTTAAGAATGACATTGTAACAATTGTGTAATAAGGGATGCTATATGAGAGAGCATCCTTCCGGTTTGTTTTATTAGAACCAATCGCGAATAAAATAGGTAAAGAAAAGATACCAAAATGTAGATGAGGTGGTAAATGTACACACTGATATCAATACACGCTATTATCCAGGGTTTTATTTGTTGTCAATGCTATAGGGGGCCAATTTAGGCCTATACAGACATTTGTCAGTTCCTGCGTCATAGTTCTTTTATTGCCAGGCATGGTAAGTTGCTTTCATTATCAAATATATACCAGTAAGAGCCAAATAATAATTTATTTTAATTTTATTATCATTATATAAGATAAGGCAGCGCGGTTTCCAACTTAACACTTGTCCCATGGTTTTAGTTTATATTACGAATAACTTTGCACGATTCATTTCAGTACTGAGAGACAGAATTTCCTGTTTAATGTAATGTTCGTTGGGGTCAATTTTGTCAGTTGATAATTGCATCAGCTGCGACATAGCTGTGTAGAACACAATTGTCAGATTGGAACATCCGGCCACAATGAGTTTACAATGATATCCTGGTTTGTATTGCTTTGAGAACTAAAGGTAAAACTCTTGATCTTGAGACGAGCTTTTTCCTAAGCATTTCCCCATTTTGATGAGACCACGGAGACCATAGATCAAAACAGTGTAAAAACGGTGACAGTTGCCTGGGTTATGATAATAAAATGCTATTACTCCGTGGATAACCCTTTCATATCGGCTGCCAGCTCACTAGAGACACCTTGCCTCGCCGTCGTATCAGAAGTATCCTTACTGGAAGATGCTACGTTGTTATTCACAGTATCTAGCTTTTTGGCCATCTGCTGAACAATGTTGCGTTCATTTTTATTGGGTTTTGACCGCTGCTCAACTTTGTTTTGGGGTCCGGACTTCTTTTGTTTCTCGTTTAGCAGAGCACGTGCCCCTGCCATCCACTCACTAGCTCGTATATCAGCTATGGTCGCACGTCTTGTCACGTCAGCAGTCAGCGCGTGATGTATAAGGCTCTGACAGGGGGTGGTCACGCGGACACCCCTAGGAAACCTCACATGTCTCTCCAGCTGTTCCCTGATCATCCGTTTAATGTTGGAATCGTCGTAAGGCATGGAACCCGTTACCTGACAACAACAAAAAGAATATATATATATATATATATATATATATATATATATATATATATATATATATATATATATCATTTTGAAGAGATGATTAAGGACTTTTACTTAAAATCATAATATAACTATTTAAGGAAGAGAGAGAGAGAGAGAGAGAGACACCCAAACCCAATATAAAGGTGCATTTCACATGCTGAAGTGTCAAAAAATAAAAATGAATGAATTCAAAATTGTATACAATATTTCAAAACATAGGCTATATGTGTATAGAACAAAAATCCACGACTGTCTCAACTGAAATTCAATTTTTAAATTTTACCATGTCTTTAACATTACGCAAAGAGCCCTATATGGTAACGTATGTTCCAAAAACCGTAGGGTAACGTATGTTCTTGCCATTTAATTTTCATTTTTATGCCGCGTTCCGATATATTTTTTAACGGTTCAGTAATGGTAAATTAGACATGACGTAAGGACGTTTTTATAAATATTTAAACTGTATCTCAAGGGGCTTTGCGTCATCAGTTATACTAGTAGGTAACGTATGTTCCCTAGAAAAATTGTCAAAATGTTTCATTTTGTTCAAGTACTTGTGTGCAAGAGATACAATGTTTTCTTTTGCTGACCGAACAATATATTGTGGTTCCATGATAGTTTGACATTTCTGATATAATATTTGTATTATGAAGGGAAATTTTTTTATTAAATGCTTATTTTACTGTCGGTAGGGTGTATTTTCCCCATTTTTTAAATATTCTGTGACAGGCAAACTAAAGTCGCTCAAAAACAATTAACTGCTCTATACAGAAGATTATTATAATTTTTAGCAACGTTATACTTGTAGGAGATAAATCAATGAACAAACCAGTGATGACTGAATTTTCAAAGTGAGTAGAACGTTTCACAGTTGGACGTTTTGTATTTGTGACAGTAACGTATGTTCCCTTTTGGGGTTAAACGATGAATTATTTTTAATTATTCATGGTTCCAGGAGAGTGAAACTTTAATACAAGCTTCTTCATGTGGGACCCTAAAATAATCAAACACAGTTAGCAATCTGTGCAGTAAATATTTTTAATAACATGCTTGTGACATCAATTGCACCTCTATATTGGGTTTGGGTGGAGAGAGAGAGAGAGAGAGAGAGAGAGAGAGAGAGAGAGAAATGCTAGTATTTTACCATGATATATAAAACGACTCCCATACTCCAAATATCATAAGCCGGCATGTTATACGGGTGTCCCTGTAGTATCTCTGGGGCGGCGTATGCAGCACTGCCGCAGAAAGTCCGGCTGAACTCGCCGTCAGTAAAAGTCCGAGCAAAGCCAAAGTCAGACAGCTTGATGTTGTTATGTACGTCGATCAGAATATTCTCACATTTAAGATCCCTAAAATATAAAAACATGTTAGCTTTCATTTCCACTTTATTAATAAGTAGAAATGAAAACATGTTATCTTTTATTTCCACTTAGTAACAAAGTTCAAAAAGAACAATGATCTGAAGTATTCACAGTTTCAAACTTTTAAAAATTAAAATCTAGATCTTACTCTTAGACCCCATTTCCATAGATTTAAGATCGATCTATCCCTGTGGGGAGTCTCACTAAATTACTGTCAGCTTAGCCGGCTTAAGCGTCTGTCCCGCCTACTAAAAACTGTAAAGGGGTAATTAACTATGGTGCGCGCTCTGCTGACTGCGTGAACCCCCAGGGAGTTAGGTAGATATAAATCTTAATCCTTGGATCGATCTAAATCTCTGGGAATGCACCCTTAGAAATGTAAAGAGTTGTCTAGTCCACTTTAAACTGTATCACAAGATCAGTGACGTTCAGAGCACAGAAGACGCGTGCGTCCATTTTATCTCCAGAGTAGTCTGATATAGCAGTCACTACCTACCTGTGAGTAACACCGTTACAATGCAGATAATCTACCGCGTCTACAAATTCTAGAAACATGATTTTAGCTGTTTCCTCTGGAATGGCGCCTCGTAACCGGATAAATTCTAGCAAATCACCGTGGCCTGCAATCTCCATGCTGATGAATACCTAAAACAAAGATTATAAATGATTGTTTTATCCCACCCGCAGAATGACCATCTCTTGCATCTATATGAGGTTTGAGTGGTTTCCGGGTTTCCACTATATTGCTTTAAACTCTATTGACTGTAAACAAAAGACAAAAGGGGTTTCGATATTTGGGATCACTCACAAGAGGTGGAAATATTTCTGTCTCGAGGAAATAAAATTAACGTTTTAACGTTTTGCCTCCTATGAATTTTTAGACCGGCAAGTATAAAGATGGTGTGGATAAAAACTTTGTTTGGTTAAAATCCCAAATTGATTGTCCAGACCACATCTATACCAGGCCAATACCTCACTCTAAACTCTAGTTTCAACCCCCCTCCCCCCCCCCCCCCTCACATGACGTTAATGTTTAAACGTTAGTCAAAATTTGCAATTTCTCAGAACGATTTTAGAATCAGAATTATTGCGGCGGTTACAGCACCCGCGTCTTTATGAAAGAAAAGAAGGAAAAAAAAACAGGGAAAAAAGACCACCTTGAAACATAGTCTGAAGACTTAAGAATGCCACAAATCTCCCCGTCTCTCTTTTTTATTTTATGTATGTATTTATTTATTTATTTAATTTTGTTAGAAAAGATTGTCAGTAACAGGTAAAAAAGATCGAAAAATTAATGTTGTGATAAACATGGATTGTAACACTTTTTACATCCTGACTTTCCATATATTCTAAATTTGCGTCAGTTCACTCAGGTTTGGTCTAATTTTTTTTCCACAATTCTTAATTTGGTCTGAGTTGATTGTGATCGTATATACGTTACTTAGTTTTAATTATATATCATTAGAAGAATAACTATTGTTTTAATGATTTAAAAAGCGTGCTTTAAAAATGATAAAAAAAGAAATGTTAACAAGCTTTAAAGTAGGTAAAAAAAGCAAAAGTGTTTTCTTAAGCATTGAGGACGGATAAGTGAAAAGAATTTGCGGCATGTGTAAGCTAAAGGTCTTACCTTCTGGCCGAATTCCATGATGTCAAACGTTTTGATAATATTTGGATGATCAAGTTTTTGTATAATTTCTAGTTCTCTTGGGAGAAAACGGGCTAAAAAGTCGCGAGGCGCTCTTCTTCTGTTGATGATCTTCATTGCTACACGACGATTGTAATTCTTGCTGAAAGCGGCGCGGACCTTCGCATAAGATCCTTCTCCCAAAACCTCCCCAAGAACATAACCTCTCTCTTTGAGTTGTTCCTCTGCCCGGCCTTCTGGGTCCCTAAACGCCATTATGATCGCGGTTTATTTACTTTACTGCGCATTCATGTTGTATCCTTGATAGAAATATTCCAGCCGACGTCTGCGATGTTCCTTCTTGTCGGCTGGACTTCTGAAACAAGACGTCGTCCTGGAGACGAAGACGTCGTTCTCCTATTGGCTGCAAAACAATGCAGGGTGAGGTTTTATTTCTCGTCTTTGCGGTTTTTAAATTACTGGTATCATAATTATATGTTTTATGAACTATTGCTATTGAAAAATAATGTATTAAAAGTCTCTCACATTTAGAAAGCTAATTTTAATGCTTTTTTATGGATACGGAATACTGTGAGAGTGAAATTTGTTCCTTAGTGTCGGAATGCTGATAAGTGACGTCACAATTACGACTCCAATTTTTGTCATAAGAAATGTTGATCAGCGCTAGCCTCGCTTTCAGTCGAAAAACCTGGCGCCACTTAGCTTTTTCTAATCTTGGAAAAGTAAAACAAAGTCAATATTTGTCCATGTCCAAATGGACATCCTATCTTTATTCTTGATTTGTAAAAGTTATTATATTTTTCTCTGATAAAGGGAGTCGATTCTTGTAGGATTTTAACATCTATACATAATAAAATACATACTATAGATGTAAATACTCAAAATGCGTTTTTATGTTTTGTTCTAAGTAAGTCATAATAATAATGCATAACAATACTACTAAAAAGATGTAATACCCTATCCAAGCTTTCGGCCCCTAGGCCTTCTTCATCATTTTTGAAATCCCTGAAGATCTTCATAGATGCATTATTATGATAAGTTATATATTTTTCAAAGATCTATACGGTGATTTGGTATCTTGTTTAGCTTCGCTTCTGAGTCACCTCCATGTGCATCGTGCATATATTCAAAATCTGTGGTGATTTTAACCAAAAAAGGCTAGGGGTATTTATTAAATGATCATGATAAGTGAAAAAGAAGGCGCGGTTGGGATATCCTTAGCAGCCATCACGTGACGGCAGAGGTTATGGAGGTTTCCCTGGCAACGGAGTTAAAGGGCGACTACTGTTGACATTAGCGAAGACATGAGCGAATAGACTGTCGTGTGTTGGGAAATAGTTCTGAAATAGCTATTATATCACGTTTGTTTCCTATATAATATTACTAACACAAACTCGTATCAGTAGATCAACTTTTATTGAAACCCGTAATTTGTGACGTATATGTTTTAGGCAAGCTGGTCCAGTTACTTGTCACTTTTTTGTAAAGTCTACTTGATATTTCAATGGAAAATGGCTTGTGCACAAATGCATTATTGAAATATATTATAACATTATTTATTCATTTATCAATTCGAAATTGCAGTACTATCGCAAAGTTCAATAAACATTATCAATCTGACAATATAGGGCAGTCATGTAAGGTTAGCTACACCGCTTCCAGATTTTTTGGGGATTTTCGAACCGAGTCTGTTTTACTTCCTATGAATCTAAACACATAATGCAAGCTTGAAAATTATGGTAACAAAAGTGATACTATAATCGCATTCGCATCATATTAAATGTCCAGCGAAGGGCATTCTTCAGAATGAGTACGTATCTATTGACATGTATGTCCAAAGCACATTAAAAGGACTCCGATTGTTATCAGTCATGATCACGCATTTGTCAGCCTCGGAAACTAAAGTTATATTTAACTGTTAACTGTAAAATACTTCCCATTCTCTCTCTCTCTCTCTCTCTCACTCTCTCCTCACACGAACGCACGCACGAACACACACACACACACACGTGCGCGCGAGGGAGGGTGTAACTGCAGCACGTGCAGTAATTACAGGTTAGAGTACATCATAGTGAGATGTGTTCATGTGTCACATGACACACAGGTATAAAAGTTCAGTTCAGCAACACGGGTCTCCCCGGACCATATTGTTTTATGTTTAAATCAGTTTGATTCAGTTTTAGCTCACATCAGTATCAGTTTCTATCAGTTTTCAACAGTTTTTCTGCAGCGAAATACAATATATCCACTTCAAGAAAGTTTTCGAGTTTTTTTACGGTACGGTCATAGCAACAGAGGGGGCGTGGCAACCTTTCTGCGTTTATTCATAATAAGATAAGTCTGAAACACTTTACCATCAATGATAGCTCCAGATGAAGATGAAATACGGACATCAGTGTTCTTTTCTTGAAACAGTAGCTCTAGGCCTTCATTGAATATCATGAGTATATTTCTAAGTACGTTTACTTCTGTTCATTAAGGAAACACAAAAGCTGTTTTTGCATGTCTTGAGCGCACTCATCATTTTCATAGAAAACATCAAATACTTCTTTCGATTCATTTTTTACAACAAAATGATTATTTAGTCTAGTAAATTATGACATGATTGAATTAGTTCCTTTACCGTTAGATTTTGTTTGCTTGAATGTGTGACAAAAATATGAGGAAGAAACAGGATTTTCTGCCGGCTTACTTTCCTTGCACTCACAAGATAGATTACATTCCGACACTTATCTTTCACAAGCCATTTTCAGGTCACCTAAAAAAACAGGTTTCGTTGAAAACCATTTTCCAGAGTTTTCATTAAAAGACACTTTTGTTGAACTTTTTTTAGTTTAACAAAAATCCCACTAAGAAAGAGTTACTTCAAGCATTGCTGACTTTGAAATTACATCCTGGCTATATATGAAATAATTACTATTCCACTGGTTTATCTTTTTTTGGAGATCGGACATCTTTCAACCAATCACTGGCGAGAATGTCTTGTGTCGTAGCACGCTGTGTGACGTCAGCAGTTAGCATGTGATGAATAAGGCTCCTGCAGGGGGGCGCAACGCGAGCACCCCTAGGGAACCTCACGCGTCTCTCCAGCTGTTCCTTGATCATACGTCTGACGCTGGAATCGTCGTACGGCATGGAGCCCGTTACCTGAAGAAAGTCGGTTTCCAATATTTGTAAACATATATCTAATTAATTGAGGCTTTCCTTAATATTTGTTACCACCGCATGAGAATACTGAGGTGAACGTCCAACAATATAAAGTACGTTTCCTTAAAGATCCAGAGGGGAGAGACAGAGAGAGAGAGAGAGAGAGAGAGAGAGATGCTAGTATTTTACCATGATATATAAAACGACTCCCATACTCCATATATCATAGGCCGGCATGTTATACGGGTGTCCCTGTAATATCTCTGGGGCGGCGTATGCAGCACTGCCGCAGAAAGTCCGGCTGAACTCGCCGTCAGTAAAAGTCCGAGCAAAGCCGAAGTCAGACAGCTTGATGTTGTTGCGGGTGTCAATCAGAATATTCTCACATTTAAGATCCCTGAAGAAAAGTTAAACTTCTCATTTTTCAGTTATTATATTTATTTCATGCAATTATCTACCATTCAAACGATTATGGAGTGTCTCTAAAAATGATTAGTGTTGGTCACTACATTGTCGATTGCTCACTTCATCTGTAACGTGAAACAACGTCTAGAAAACATATCCTTCTACCCACCTGTGCGTCAAGTTATTACTATGCAAATAATCTACGGCCTCTACAAATTCTAGAAACATGAGTTTTGCAGTTTCTTCCGGCACCGAGCCTCGTAGCCGAATGTATTCCAACAGGTCTCCGTGGCCCGCGATCTCCATACATATGTACACCTAAAACTCAGAGATATCGCTCCTTTTAATACTACTGGAAACATGATTTCTATTTAGTGTTACTGCAAGTAACTAAACGACGTATCATGGGCAGCTCTGAAGATAGAGGTGTCAGTATCTATTGAAATTATAAGAGAATTTTATTGAAACATAACCTCAATCATGACAAATACATGTATAAGGTGGCAAAAAAAAACATTAATTTTAAAGGTCAATAACTTCATTGGCACATTTAGGAAAAATGTTTTAAATACTGATAATTTTATGACTGTACATTCCTTAATTTTGAAAGACCGAAAAAAAAAAAAAAAAAGCCTATGGGTGCTGAATGCCGGGCGCCGAATGCTCAAACGCCGAGCTTTTCAAAGTGTTTTTTTACTTCATGATAATATCAAAACTGTTTCACTTTAAAACTTGAAATTTTCAGGGTTGACCAATAATCAAGTATCAACAATTTGTGAAAAAAATTAAGTATTGACATTTTAACATCCGCTCACTATGTGCTGACTTTTTACAATTACACAGATCATAATGATCGTCTTAAGAATGCTTCACCTCTAGCGACAATCATACATGTATATTGACCTTTATTTTTATGACATTTGTGAGAAAATAATTGATATAGGATGAAAAGGTGACGTAGTATTTTCCTCAGTTCCGCAGTACTAATATTATCTTATTATTGAAAGCGAACAGATATAGATTTTATGACATGGTGTTTTTATTCGGACGATTTTACCTTCGGCCCTAGCTCTATGACGTCGAACACCTTTATAATGTTGGGGTGGTCAAGCTTTTGTATAATCTCCAGTTCACGGGAAAGAAAACGGACCACAAAATTTCGAGGTGCTTTACGTTTGTTGATGATTTTCACTGCTGCACGGCAGTTATGATTTCTACTATAAGCGTTCCGGACTTTCGCATAGGACCCTTCACCTAAAACGTCCCCAAGAATATATCCTTTGTCTTTGAGGTGTTCATCTGCTCGGTCTTCTTCGCCTCTTATTGCCATTATCAACTTTTTTCATTGATCTGCCATCTTGTTCTTAGAAGGCAAACTTTCCAGCCGACTTGTACGGTGTTTCTTCTTGTCGGCTGGATTTTTTATGCGAAGCGTCGTCCTGGCAACCAAAACGACGTTCCCGATTGGTTACTGAACAATGCCATCAAAATCATTTACTTAACAAGATATATGTCAAGTTCTTTGGGCATGTAATTTGGAAAGGAGCCGTTCGAGATATTTCGGGGTAAATAAGACAGAAACCTCAACCGATCATGGATTCTTTAAGATGACATATGGAGTTAGCAGGGGTTGACTTGCAGGCGAAGAATATTATGACAGTGACGTCACAATCTGTCCTTCAAAGGTTAGCTGACGTAATACACAGCGACGTCAATCCGACTTTTATAAATAGTTTGGCCGACGTGACGCAGCGCAAGAGACTTCTAAAATACTGATAGATCTACTTCAAAGTAAAGCTATCACATTCACGTATTTTACTAATCTACCGCCTGACCAATCTTGGATGTCAGGAAATAGTGTGAGAAAAGGAATAATTTACTCACCATCCCAAAATCATAGAAAACAAGGACAGAGTACACTTAAATATGATATCAAATATTCTGAGATCAAGATTACAACAGAACACAAGAACCTATAGGAATTATTTTATTCATAAATCTTGGTTTATACACGCGCGAAGCACCTAGAGTGTAGCATCATGACATCATTTCTATATAAGACCTAGCATGTACATGTATACCGTACACGGCATACTAGGGGTCTATAGGTTAGATCTGCTCTGTGTATAGCTTTCAATGTACACTAGTAGAAAACTAGACTACGCTTTTCTACAGTAACCTTAAAATGTACAATAAACATCCACAGGGGTATTAAAGATGCCCATTCAAGATTTTAAACTATTAACACAGACAAATCAAAGATATTGAATTGCATTCAGTAAGTGCGATCTGATCGTCATCTTTTCCTAAAAGACAGATCTCGTATACAGACGTATCACGGTGTGGTCTCATTTCTCGACTTCAAGCACAGATCGACTTTCACACAATCATTTTACCTATGTCACAAACAAGCAATTGCTCGATATTATAATTAATTTCAAACTAAAAGTAAATAAAAAATTACACTGTACAAAAATCAAGATATCGTTAACGACTAATCACATCTTCGCGCAGATTATTGCACATTAGTAAGTTAAGCGAAAAGATCACTCTATTGCCATGAGATTCGGGTCAACCCAAAAACACTTTCCCCGAAAAAAAGAAACTATTCTGAATAACTTCAATGGTATACAGAAACTGTCGACTTAATTTACTATATGCTGCTCACCCAGTATTCCCCTACTTATACCAATAAATGGAGCTTGACATCTCCATGGAAATCCCAAATTTAGTATAATGATGTAAAAAATTAATTTCTTTAAACTTAAAACAATTGTGATAATTAATCACTCCAGTCTTTATACTATCTGTCTTCATCCTATTAAAATCCCATCTTAGTACAGTTTTATTACAGACTGTGAGCTAATATCAGCTTTAAAATAACATCTCTGAACATTACACAAGATAAAAATATGGCAAAAAGAACACTGATAAGACAAGCTGTAATGTGAATGTCCAGTGATGATATAACATAGGATGTATGTTATAGTCTTAAAAACACACTGATATGTTACAAAACTACTAAAACAATACTTTGAGTATTTCAAATACACTGTTCAACATTGTACAATAAATGAACTAACAATGAATATTTTAGAAAAAACTTAGCCAACTAGTACTAAGCAGTGAACATAAAAAGTTCAAAAGTGTCAGTTATTAGTGGTATGAGTGTTGTATTAAAAAGAACCATTCAGAGACCTTCATACTACACCTCCTCTGAGACATGGTATATTCAAGCAGCAGAGTAGAGAATTTAAAGGTTAGAACAACGCATCAGCAGTCTCACTGAGATAAACCGTAAAAAGGTTTCTTATAATGGCAGTTAAGTTTAATGTAAATGCAAAAAGACAGATTATAAAGAAATACAAGCTGGTTCCGGAGTTGGCAATGCTGAAGTAAGTTCAGGAAAACAGTTAGCCAGCCAGCCCCATACCAACTACCAGACAGGTACCTACTGCCTTTTGAACTGAGAAAAGATGGAGACTCAAGTTGAGCTTATGCTCAGAAAGCAAAACGTATAAAAAACTTTGACCACCTACTTCTTCATTACTTCAAAATAATAATAATAATAATAAAAACATTTTATATATCAAAATATTCCAGGCAGTGTACAGACAACATTGTAATACAATTCAACTAAAAATAAAATGCTAAAGCTGGATATCTGATTCTGTATCATGATACGTCTTTTGGCTGGCAATTCAGTCACTCCCATGCATTATTTAGTATCTATGGCACAAGTTGATGAAAATATATATATCAAGTTAGATACACAAAAAAATCAGTCAGGTAAATATGGCAATACTTTGAGTTAGTTAGCACTGTATATAAAAGTAGTATAAATGTTTCCGCAATAAGGAACTGTCCCTGTGACAAAAAATTGATAGATTAATTCTTACAGTGGGCAAGACTGATATGGCTTCTTGACAGAAAGTTCTCATTTTGGTTTTCTGAGTTTATTTAGTTAAAGGGATGTTAAAGCTTTTCCTAGTATTGTCAGTAATTCATTAGTAAAGCTGCAAGGCAGAAATCACCATTTTTGTGGGGAGAGCTACGGCACTGCATCATACACAATAATATCATCTATAGGTGGCACTGTGTTCAAGACAGGACTGACAAGTTTCAGGCTTGTCTTACATTTCAGCAGTTTTCAGTTCAAATTTAGGGCATTCCATTATTAAAAGAATTGCCATATCCGGTCTTATCTTTAAATAAGAAGGATTACAGTGTATGTATTTTAGGTTTTAAAAAACCAACTCCAACAGTATAATCTTTCTTACAATATAAAGAGGAGCATCCACATACCTGGCATGATAAAGAGATCATAGCATATAGAATACCTTGTTAATAAAGAAAAAGTTTGTCTTCAAAAGGGCAGAAATAACCACCACCTCCTTGAAATACATACAGTTTTTATCATGATATTAAAGTTTGCTTTGTATCCTTAAAAACTAAAATAGTTTTGGAGGATACAAAGCAAACTTTAATATCATGATAAAAACTGTGATCCCCACCTCTTAATTCAAGAAGTGTTCTACTATTACATTCCAAATGCTTAACTGATTTGTTGTTACCTTGTTCTATGGTATCTTAACAATATATGCAACTGAACACAGGCAAGCTGAAAAGTAAATTGTTAACAAGCAGTTTAAGTAAAAACAGCCACTGAAACTCTCTGCTAAAATGACAGACAGGAGACAAGGACACCGTGTATCCACTAGGACAACTGTTGAAACCCTGCTCACAGGTCAAAGATGAGACACGGACACCGTGTATCCACTAGGACAACTGTTGAAACCCTGCTCACAGGTCAAAGATGAGACACGGACACCGTGTATCCACTAGGACAACTGTTGAAACCCTGCTCACAGGTCAAAGATAAGACACAGACACCGTGTATCCACTAGGACAACTGTTGAAACCCTGCTCACAGGTCAAAGATGAGACACGGACACCGTGTATCCACTAGGACAACTGTTGAAACCCTGCTCACAGGTCAAAGATAAGACACGGACACCGTGTATCCACTAGGACAACTGTTGAAACCCTGCTCACAGGTCAAAGATGAGACACGGACACCGTGTATCCACTAGGACAACTGTTGAAACCCTGCTCACAGGTCAAAGATGAGACACGGACACCGTGTATCCACTAGGACAACTGTTGAAACCCTGCTCACAGGTCAAAGATGAGACACGGACACCGTGTATCCACTAGGACAACTGTTGAAACCCTGCTCACAGGTCAAAGATGAGACACGGACACCGTGTATCCACTAGGACAACTGTTGAAACCCTGCTCACAGGTCAAAGATAAGACACGGACACCGTGTATCCACTAGGACAACTGTTGAAACCCTGCTCACAGGTCAAAGATAAGACACGGACACCGTGTATCCACTAGGACAACTGTTGAAACCCTGCTCACAGGTCAAAGATGAGACACGGACACTGTAGTCACTATGACACCTGCTGAAATTATCTGCTCAGAGTTCAAAGAGGAGGCAAGGACACTGTAATAACTAAGACAACTGTGTTTTCTCACTCCTCTTGGGTGGGGGTGGTGGCTTCTTCTTCCCTGGGGTAGGTGACTGGTGGAGCAGTTCAGGTGGAGGTGGTGGAAGGTCCTCCATATTGCTGTGTCCCTCCCCTGCTGGGGGTCTGCTCCCCAGGGTCTGTACTCTGTCCCCAGGGTATTTCCCAGCAGCAGCAGCAGCAGACCGTGCTAAGGCACTCTTCAGGTCAGCCATGAAGGGAGAGTTGAGGGCTGCCTTGGCTGCTACAGGGGGTGGTGGTTTGGTGTCAGACTGGACAGAGGACTGACCACACTGAGGGGGTTCTCCACCACCCCCTGCTGCCACCTTGGGTTTAGGTTTAGGCAGGACAGGTGGCGGGGGTTTTCCCTGGTCTGACTGCTCACTGCTAGGTGGCACTGGTGAGATATCTCTCCTGACAGGAGCAGGGGGAGGCACCTTTCCCTTGGGTTTCTTAGCCACTGGTGGGGGCTGGCCTGGGCTAGCAGCCTCTGCCTCTCCTGATTGGTGAACCACGCGCTCCTCTTGTAAAGTGGCTCCTCCTATCCTCGTGGAAACATCCTGACGTGAACCCCTGGGAGAAGAATGAGTTGAACCAAGAGGTGAAGAATCGGGGCTGCTTTTTGGAGATTTCTTCTTCAGCTCAGCTATGAGGGCAAGCTTGGGCTGTGACTTTAAATGACTATGAATGGATGTTCTTGTCCCTCCTGCAGCCTCCGTGGCCAGGGGTGGTGGTGGTGGGGGTGGTGGGGGTGGGAGCTCATCCATGCTGGGCGCTGTGGGCAATCCTCCCTCTATGTATGGAAGACTAAGGTCAGGAGGCGGTGGCGGGAAGTCTGGTGTCACTGGCTCCTCCTGGTGGCTGGTATGTTGCTGTTGTAATCTGTTGGCTGCCCCACTAACATTATTGAGATGCCTTGTGGTGTCAGTGGTCACAGGAATCCTAGCACTACTTGTTCTTAACTCACTCTGAGCCTGGTCACTGTCACTATATGTCCTGCTATGTGAGTCACGCTTCACAGGACCACCTTCAATGTGCACTGACCCCCGCTCAATGTCCATTAAATTCTGACCACTGTACTGGACACTGACCGGGGCTGAAATCCTCTGGTCATACTGGACACTTGAACGGGGACTGGAGGCCGTCCAGGACATAGAAGATGATCCTCGATCACCATGACTACCATGACTAGATGAGGAGCGTGAGGAATCTGAAGAGGATTTTGAGCTGATGCTGTCACGGTGACTGCGAAGGAGAGTGCCTGGCTGCTGGTAGATCTCCTGAAGTCTCTGCTCTTCATTCTTTACCTGCTGTAACATGTAGTTGCCTGGTGTGAGTTCCAGCAGTTTGGAATTCCAGTCTCTGAACTCTGACACAGACTGGTTGTAATTCAGCAGGAGCTGCTTGCCAAACTGAAAATATTCAAATAATGATAGCATTAGATCTGAAGAAAAAACTTACCTTTACATGTAATCATATCAGTTAGTGATTACAGTCTACTTTTCTGTTAAATCACAAAAATAAAATAACAGGAATAATAATTTATTCAGTCACAATTGCCAAGCAACTCAGTAAACATATTCAGAAAAGTTACAGTCAACACAGCACAACTTATACATTCAAAACGGTCCCACCACAAGCATTCCACTGTCACATTAAGAGCAGTTACAGTCAACATAGCACAGCTTATACATTCAAAACAGTCCCACCACAAGCAGTTACCACTGTCACATTAAGGACAGTGATATCTAACACAAGCACAGCTAGCACATTCTGTTCAGTCACATCTAAAACAATCAACCATCTCAACCACAGCATCATCCTAGCCTAGGCCTAACCTTGGCAATCCTGATAGCTGTCATCCACCGTACTAAGGTCTCTGCATCCTCTGTGCAGATATATTTGATATATTTACATTTCTTCTGAATCTGGGGATGCTGAAATATTAAGCTAAGAGTTGGAAAATTGATGTACAATACTATTTATTAGAAAAACAACCAAAAAAAAAAAAAAAAAAAACAAACAAAAAAAAAAAAACAACATTTCAAAATAATTTAAATTTAAATTTAAATTAAAGGTTTATTGAAGAAAACGGGTGAATATACATATTATTTACACATAAGGATATTGATTTCTCAAATATAATGTAGTATGTAAGTGTCTGTATATCATTTTGTATGTAAAATATTATCACTCCAAGTGAACATCAAATATAATGTAGTAAGTGTCTGTATATCATTTTGTATGTAAAATATTATCACTCCAAGTGAACATCAAATATAATGTAGTATGCAAGTGTCTGTATATCATTTTGTATGTAAAATATTATCACTTCAAGTGAACATCAAATATAATGTCGTATTAATGTAATATCATCAAGCTAGTTATAGAACTGCCCTGTGAATAAATATGATTGATGTTCACTTGGAGACATCTCCTTACTCATTAAATATAAACACTTTTGAAGTAGAATATCTGCAGTCTGATGTAATCATATGTATTCACAGGGCAGTTCTATAACTAGCCTGTAGATATCTCCTTACTCATTAAATATAAACACTGCAATCTGATGCCTCACCTTGAGAGCAAACCCAAACTCTGTGGGAGCTCTGTACTTCTTCTTCCAGTCCAGTCCTGTGTACAGCTCAACATACTCAAACTGGCACAAACATACCAGGTCCTTGGAGGACTGAAACCAAACAGAGAAGAACAGCTTACACAATTTGTTGGCACACCTAACACAACCTTACATCATAATTATCACATTTAACACCTTAACATTATGTACTGTCACAGCTATTATAATGTACTGCCACAGCTAACACAATGTGCTGTCACATCTAACACAATGTACTTTCACTCACATCTAACACAATCATCGAATGTCATCATTTACATAATTTTCTGCTGTCACAGCTAACACAATGTAAACTAACCTTACTCTTTCCCTTGGAGTTGACATATATACCAGAGGACCTCAGGATACAGAAGTGTTTCCTCCAAACTTTTTTGCCTTCTGCCTTGATATACATCATTCCTTCCATCTCAGGAACTTTGGTACCCGTGGAATCTGACAAGAATTCCTAAAGTAAGAGATGATGCAAAACCATATTATACCATAATTGTCATTATATATTTATTTATTACTGGTTTCTGAGTAATATGACAAAGTCATTGTAAAGATCACTTGTGACTTTCAAGGTTGGTTCCTGTTTGTTTTTATATCTTTGCACTGAAAATATTGATTTAAAAAAATTGGCTTCTATCTTTAAGATATGTAACTTCAACAACCAGTCATAACCCCATTCCATATTAATGTTGATCATAAGATACCTTTATCAAGTTAATCCTGCCTTTTTCATCCAGTGAGCAGCTCTGTGCCTGGGCTGTACCTACCAGCAGGAAGTCCTGAAACAGTTACACAAAAATTACAAGGTATTTAGCTATTATAAAATAGGTTCTTCCAACAACAGCTACAATTTTGCCATCTTTTTATTATAATTACAATTATAACATTTAAATATAGCTTTAATTTCTAAGATAACGGTGTCCTGCAAGTCATTGAAATATTATCATTCCTAACAACAACACATAAAGCTATGGAGGAGTATTGTAGGTCATCAAAATATTAGACTCTCACAGTGGTAATAACTCTGATTTAAGCAAAATTAGAAGATGTATATTTCTGAAGAATTATTATAACTTAAAGTGAACTAGAGGATCAGAGAGGCGATACCGCCTCCGAATATTGTACCACCAGCTGGAGCAAGCGCATTCATATAGACCCCCACATATACAAAATAAGGAACACAGCCACCAGTCTTGTGCTTGACAAGCTGTAAAAATGCAATCAACAAGAATTTTCAAAATATGCAAAAAATATATATATTACTAAAAATGGTACAATCAAAGTTAAGTTCATCGCAAGGTAGGTCAAAGGTCAATTCCAAGGTCACAGTAAATTGCCAGTATATGACTTCCTATTCAACTTCAATAGTAACTATGGGCCTATCTCTGCCAGGTTTGGAGTTAAAAGAGAAAGAAATTAGCAGAGTTCAGTTCATGATAATAAGTAGGTCAAAGGTCAATTTCAAGGTCACACTTAGATTGCCAGTATATGACTTCCTATTCACGTTCAATAGTAACTATGGACCTATCTCTGCCAGTTTTGGAGATAAAGGGGAAGCAAACTATGCAAAGTTCAGTTCATGGTGAAAAGTAGGTCAAAGGTCAATTTTAAGGTCACATTTAGATTGCCAGTATATGACTTCCTATTCAACTTCAATAGTAACTATGGACCTATCTCTGCCAGTTTTGGAGATAAAAGGGAAGCAAAATTTGCAAAGTTCAGTTCATGGTGAAAAGTAGGTCAAAGGTCAATTTTAAGGTCACATTTAGATTGCCAGTATATGACTTCCTATTCAAGTTCAATAGAAACTATGGACCTATCTCTGCCAGTTTTGGAGATAAAAGGAAGCAAAATTTGCAAAGTTCAGTTCATGGTGAAAAGTAGGTCAAAGGTCAATTTTAAGGTCACATTTAGATTGCAAGTATATGACTTCCTATTCAAGTTCAATAGTAACTATGGACCTATCTCTGCCAGTTTTGGAGATAAAAGGGAAGCAAAATTTGCAAAGTTCAGTTCATGGTGAAAAGTAGGTCAAAGGTCAATTTTAAGGTCACATTTAGATTGCCAGTATATGACTTCCTATTCAACTTCAATAGTAACTATGGACCTATCTCTGCCAGTTTTGTAGATAAAAGGGAAGCAAAATTTGCAAAGTTCAGTTCATGGTGAAAAGTAGGTCAAAGGTCAATTTTAAGGTCACATTTAGATTGCCAGTATATGACTTCCTATTCAAGTTCAATAGAAACTATGGACCTATCTCTGCCAGTTTTGGAGATAAAAAGGAAGCAAAATTTGCAAAGTTCAGTTCATGGTGAAAAGTAGGTCAAAGGTCAATTTTAAGGTCACATTTAGATTGCCAGTGTATGACTTCCTATTCAAGTTCAATAGTAACTATGGACCTATCTCTGCCAGTTTTGGAGATATAAGGGACTAAATGTTATAATTTTGGAGTTACCATAATGTGCCATAAATTTCCTACAAAAAAAATTAATTAAAATAAAGAAAAGGTCATTTTGGTCAAAATTCTTGAAATGGGAGGTGCTCTGAAGTTCCAGATGTTCAAATTTGATGAAATGATGTCATTTTTGACCACAAGTTGTCTGCTTTGCCAAGCCTTATGTTTTATTTTTCCGGAGTTCAAAATTTATTATCCATTACTGTACTGCACATTTTGCTTTCACCACCAATATGTACTTTTTGATACAGCGTAACTCGAAAACCGTATGGAATACAAAAAAACGGAGACCACCTCCAGTGTTGGGCTTTACATGCTCTACAAAATGCAAAAAAGAATGGGTGTCTAGCATTAACGGTTCCCGAATTAGAGACAGTTTTCAGTTTCGATATCTTATGGCCGCTACTCCCGTGAAAATGCACCGATTGACCCCAAATTCACGGAGATGAAAGATGACCTGAAGGGTAACACTTTCCATTAATATTATTAGTTAAGTCTGTGTGGTGTCTGAATAAGACCGCAAATAATTTTTTTTTCGGCAAAAATTTTGTTTTTTTGAAAATTTTTGCCCGTTTGACCTTAAAATAAAGGTCAAAGGTCAAATCCAAGGGCATATTTGAAATCTACACCTATGACTTTTGGAAAGCTGTCTGTAGAAATTTTTCCCATAATTCCTTCTGTAGGGGAGATAATTAGCATTTAATTTTGCCATTTTTGGACAAGGGTGCATTGCAATGAGTGCCACACCTAGACCCCAATACCGACAAAGCCCAAATTTTACGTGGAACGAGTTGAGATTATAGGTGACCTAAATCCAAGAGATGGGTATGGAGGCCCTTACCGTCTAGGAGGAGAAGCGGTAACGGTGACTTGGCGGCGGAGCCGCAGGAGCCGCAGGAGCCGGCGGAACATACGGGTCGGGACTAAAACCATGTGTACCGCCAGCGCCTACGCTGGTGGTACAATAACATAGCTGATTATTTTCTTTGCAAAATAATTTAGTATGTTTTCCAGAAATATAAAACTACTACGTGATGGACTGATGACATATGACATATGGTAGCTGGTCAGCCTTAGTTACCAGAATTATAAACCTATTATGTGATATGACATATGATAGCTGGTCAGCCTTAGTTACCAGAATTATAAACCTATTATGTGATATGACATATGCTAGCTGGTCAGCCTTAGTTACCAGAATTATAAACCTATTATGTGATATGACATATGGTAGCTGGTCAGCCTTAGTTACCAGAATTATAAACTTATTATGTGATATGACATATGGTAGCTGGTCAGCCTTAGTTACCAGAATTATAAACTTATTATGTGATATGACATATGGGAGCTGGTCAGCCTTAGTTACCAGAATTATAAACCTATTATGTGATATGACATATGATAGCTGGTCAGCTTTAGTTACCTCTGGGTGTCTGAACAACTCATATTTATCTGTCCTCTGTAAGAACATCAGTTTATTCTTAGAGTCTCTGGACCAAGACAATAGGTGCTCCACCAGCAAGTAGTGATCCTCCAGGAGCCGCTCTGAAGACCAACATACACAGTATTATAACATTTTCTTGGTACCAATCACTGTTTATAACAGTCAGTTGTTAAGGAAACAGGGGAGACATCTTTGTTTTAACACTCTCACAGCAGGAAGATAGGACATCTTCTCTGCCTACACCTGGCTCAGGTAAGGTCAGTTATCATATACCTGACATTTTCTTATTTCATAAAATCTGACCTCTGACTAGTTATCTCTTCTCATTTTTACATAACACAAAAAACAAAACAAACAAAAAATAAACAAAAACATAAATTAAACACTTTGATAGACTGAGAGAGAGAGAGAGAGAAAGAGAGAGAGAGAGAGACTGACCCATGAGCAGGTCTGGCATTCTCTCCACCACTGCCCAGTTAAGATTAGGTTTACAGTGGTTCTTGGCTATCAGCATGTTGACCACCTGACCACAAGTCATCTTCTCATCCACCAGAATGGTCTTGCTGCTGCCATCTGCTGCATGGGCCTGGACAAACAGCTGAAATGGGACAACAGTGGAAATATAGTTTTACTTTATCTTTTCATATGGCAAACATTATCAAACTTTTAGATAAATAATTTAATTATCACTAAAATTATATTATTATACAGAATTTGTGTTGTTTTTACTGCATAGAATAGAATTCTAGGCTGTTTTTCAGTGTTGTTGTTACCACTCAATAGAAAGGTTCTAATTTTAAGATATTATGACTTAAAAATGCAGTATCTGTAAAATACACAATACACTCCATTGAATAGATCAGGTAATTACTGTAATGATAGTTAGCACATTTGAATTGTTTAGATATAGAGTAATTAAATATTGTGGTGGATACACTGCATAGCGTTTGGGAGAGATAAAGGATATCAACCAGCCACATAGCTCACTCACATGGAATACATGGGACCAGTAGTTGATATTGACATACTGAACCAAACTGATTCAATCAAACCAAAGACTGTCTCCAGCCAGTTGCAGCCTAAAACTGACTGTATAGACCACGCACAAGAAATAGCACGGTTTACAGCTCTCTTTGTATTTAGTACCCATATAGACTTAAGTTGTAAATTCTAAGTTCTCTCTAGTGTTTTCTGCTACATCAACTAGAGCCATGAGATGAACAGGTTTTGATTTATTTCACCATCTCCTTAGAAATGCCAAGTTTGAATTCAGAACACTGTGTACCTTTTTCACACTGGCTTCCTTTATCTTCTCCAGAGCTATCTTGATCTTCTCTGACTTCAGCCTAGCAGCTTGTTCTGCCTGAAATAAACATATATGTACACTAGTTAACACATGGACAGACATGGACATTATTTAAAGACATGTGACTTCATAAAAGATGTGACCATGTTTTTACCATAACCTTGTTTAAATGGATCATGTATACTTCAGAAGTGAATTATAAACCAAGTATGGATTCCTTAACCAACTAGTATATATATTTGTTGTGATCTTTGTTATATATGTAAAACCATGTGTACCAGGATATTCTGAAATATTACACCCACTGCTTTACTCTGAACCACATCTTTAAATGAAACATCTTCAAGCTTCTTCACTTAGTCATAACCAAACCCTACCCATTACTTATTTAATGCATCGTCACATTTCAATTAATAAATTATGAATAATTAGGTTACCCTATAAGTTAATTGTTACAAATAAACTGTGCTTTTATAAAATATAAGTGATAAGTTTAAGTTGGTAATTTAGAGAGCAGCAGTTCATCTTTCCATCAGCTGGGATACAGCACTGCTCTAATGTTGGCATAAAATGCAATAAAACTCTGTTTGGCAGAAAAACTGAACATCTGATGTCTGATTAAGACCTGTTGAGACAAACACTACATTCTGGACTTAATTTAGGTCTAAAGGCATCATCAGACTGCAAGATCACCAAGAGACCCCACTGTGTACTAGAATGTCACATGCCTGATACATCACTACCACCACCTTCCAGTACCTATCTAACTGATTTATGGTCCAAAAGAGTCCAGTGTGAACTGATTTATGGTCCAAAAGAGTCCAGTGTGAACTGTCCTAAAGAAACCCTCTGTATACCAATGCTCCCTCCAAGGTTTCTCCACCAGAGGTCTCTCCTAGCTGGGATAAAACTTCATAAAAGACCCCTGACAGATTTATGATGACCAGGCAGAAAACCTGCCTTAGCAGCCTTTACCTCAAACTTTGAATATTTAGTACTGAAAATATTTATCTTTCTTAGAAAACAAGAAAAATGTTCTGCCATATAAAAAAACTGCACATAGCACAGTTGAAATCATTTATTAACCATCTTTCAATATTCATCTATCTATCTATCTATCTATCTATCTATCTATCTATCTATCTATCTATCTCTTTCTTTCTTTCTTTCTTTCTTTCTTTACATAATATCAAATTAATAATTTCTCTATCTAATCAGCTATCCATTTATTAAAATATTTATTTATGCTGTGTATTCGGGAAATAAAGTAATACATAGTATTATGGTTAGACCTTGCAGTAAACTTAATATGCATATATTCTATCAATACATATAACTTGTCATAAATTCACTACTTGTGTAGGTGTAATGGATTATACTACTACAATACAGCACCATATCATTATGTTACAGTAGGTGTAATGGATTATATTAAGTACTAAAATACAGCACCGCGTCAAGGTGAACTGCAGAGGTGTGTACCATGCACTTACTGGGGGGACGTTTGCTTGCTTCAATTCTTCTTGCACGCTATCAAGTCGTGCACGCACATTGGGATCATGCATCATCGCATCAATACACAGTGACACCTAGTGTATAAAGCAATCACATGGAAAGCACAAATGATAAGATAGGACAGTTAGAAGCAGGATACTGTGGAAGGAATTAGAACACCGTAATGACTCCATCTTTTCAATGGAGAAAATTGTGAATTTGTCAGATTCTGTATTTTTGAAGTAATAAATTCCTAAAATTAGAAAATTCTAATTGAGTGATAGCAACACAATTGAAAAGCAGACTACCTATTAGTTCTAAATAGTCAAAACACCAAAATATTCCATAAAAATTCATTTTTAATGATTCCAAAATCATGTATCTGAAAAATTGATAATTTTTCCTATTGAAATGATAGAGCCATTACTGTAAATATTGTGGAAGGAGTTAGAATACACACAAGCCTGTCATCTCAATAGAGCTAGGGCCCATGTCCACACTGACAACTTTAGAATACACACAAGCCTGTCATCTCAACAGAGCTGGGGCCCATGTCCACACTGACAACTTTAGAATACACACAAGCCTGTCATCTCAATAGAGCTGGGGCCCATGTCCACACTGACAACTTTAGAATACACACAAACCTGTCATCTCAATAGAGCTGGGGCCCATGTCCACACTGACAACTTTAGAATACACACAAGCCTGTCATCTCAATAGAGCTGGGGCCCATGTCCACACTGACAACTTTAGAATACACACAAGCCTGTCATCTCAATAGAGCTAGGGCCCATGTCCACACTGACAACTTTAGAATACACACAAGCCTGTCATCTCAACAGAGCTGGGGCCCATGTCCACACTGACAACTTTAGAATACACACAAGCCTGTCATCTCAATAGAGCTGGGGCCCATGTCCACACTGACAACTTTAGAATACACATAAACCTGTCATCTCAATAGAGCTGGGGCCCATGTCCACACTGACAACTTTAGAATACACACAATACCAAATTTTATTAGGAAAACAGAAGACTTTGACAATTTTAAATCTCTTTTAAAGACCCACTTTTTTAATTCTGTCTATATCTCTTAGATTTTATTTTAATATATATATGTTTTTTTTTTTTTTTTTTAATAAGATTGATTTTTAGTAGTGTAAATTTTAAATGGTTTCCAATGAGAGTTTATGATTAAAATATTGTAGTCATTTTAATGATTTTAGTATATTAGCCATTATTGTAAGGCGCCTTGAGATAGAATGTAAGGCGCCATATAAGAATATTATTATTATTATTATTATTATTATTATTATTATTATTATTATTATTATTATTAAGCCTGTCATCTCAATAGAGCTAGGGCCCATGTCCACACTGACAACTTTAGAATACACACAAGCCTGTCATCTCAACAGAGCTGGGGCCCATGTCCACACTGACAACTTTAGAATACACACAAGCCTGTCATCTCAATAGAGCTGGGGCCCATGTCCACACTGACAACTTTAGAATACACACAAACCTGTCATCTCAATAGAGCTGGGGCCCATGTCCACACTGACAACTTTAGAATACACACAAGCCTGTCATCTCAATAGAGCTGGGGCCCATGTCCACACTGACAACTTTAGAATACACACAAGCCTGTCATCTCAATAGAGCTAGGGCCCATGTCCACACTGACAACTTTAGAATACACACAAGCCTGTCATCTCAACAGAGCTGGGGCCCATGTCCACACTGACAACTTTAGAATACACACAAGCCTGTCATCTCAATAGAGCTGGGGCCCATGTCCACACTGACAACTTCTCATACTTCAAATATGCTATATATTAAATCTTAAGTAAAACTGAAATCAAATTTAGATCAATTAATGAAGATTGATCTAGTAAAGACGGATTGATAGACGAATAAATATTTCTTGACTTGATTCTTGATTTCTAAAATATTTAGAATTACAAATGAAAATAAATGTCCCCTTGTGCACCATTCAAATTTAATACAATCAAAAAAGTTTTGAGCTCCTCATTTTATCTAAACAAGTGAAATACCAAGACTGAAAATGGCATATCTATGTAGCTTTTTTCTTTATTCTGAATCAGCCTTGAAGCAATTAAAGATCACAATATGTTGCATGTTAATGCTTTTCTTAACCATCTTAATCTAATGAATCATCTCTTAAACAATGGGGAGTATTATAACTTTTACCCAGTACACTGTTACTGTGACCTTATGATAGAACATATGAGTACAGTTGTAGTGTAGACAGGTTGAACTGATATTATACTTGTATCCAGTACACTGTTACTGTGACCTTATGATAGAACATATGAGTACAGTTGTAGTGTAGACAGGTTGGACTGATATTATACTTGTATCCAGTACACTGTTACTGTGACCTTATGATAGAACATATGAGTACAGTTGTAGTGTAGACAGGTTGAACTGATATTATACTTGTATCCAGTACACTGTTACTGTGACCTTATGATAGAACATATGAGTACAGTTGTAGTGTAGACAGGTTGAACTGATATCATACTTGTATCCAGTACACTGTTACTGTGACCTTATGATAGAACATATGAGTACAGTTGTAGTGTAGACAGGTTGGACTGATATTATACTTGTATCCAGTACACTGTTACTGTGACCTTATGATAGAACATATGAGTACAGTTGTAGTGTAGACAGGTTGGACTGATATTATACTTGTATCCAGTACACTGTTACTGTGACCTTATGATAGAACATATGAGTACAGTTGTAGTGTAGACAGGTTGAACTGATATCATACTTGTATCCAGTACACTGTTACTGTGACCTTATGATAGAACATATGAGTACAGTTGTAGTGTAGACAGGTTGGACTGATATTATACTTGTATCCAGTACACTGTTACTGTGACCTTATGATAGAACATATGAGTACAGTTGTAGTGTAGACAGGTTGGACTGATATTATACTTGTATCCAGTACACTGTTACTGTGACCTTATGATAGAACATATGAGTACAGTTGTAGTGTAGACAGGTTGAACTGATATCATACTTGTATCCAGTACACTGTTACTGTGACCTTATGATAGAACATATGAGTACAGTTGTAGTGTAGACAGGTTGGACTGATATTATACTTGTATCCAGTACACTGTTACTGTGACCTTATGATAGAACACATGAGTACAGTTGTAGTGTAGACAGGTTGAACTGATATCATACTTGTATCCAGTACACTGTTACTGTGACCTTATGATAGAACATATGAGTACAGTTGTAGTGTAGACAGGTTGGACTGATATTATACTTGTATCCAGTACACTGTTACTGTGACCTTATGATAGAACATATGAGTACAGTTGTAGTGTAGACAGGTTGGACTGATATTGTACTTCTAGGTGCATGAGGTAACAGGTTGAATGCAATATTCTATTTCAGATCTGACTCCCTCTCGAATTGTGGACAAGATTTGTTATTTATTTCTTGTCAACTCCAATGTGGCAAACAGGCTTGCATGCAGAGAAACTAGATCAAGGTCAAGTTAAGAGCAAGACAATAGGACAGTTAGAAAGACATGCAAAATATCACAATGAATAAATTCCCTACAGTTCACACACACAACTGCTGAGGGTAGACTTGGCTTTTTGTGTTAGCATTTTAATATTAATTATGCATTTCCAACTGTTAATTAAAAATTAATATAAATATTTTAGGCCAATCACTGGTAATAAATGTCCCAAACATTCTTTCTGGATATAAAATTCAGTATATAAGTCACATTATAAGTCAGCTGTTCTGTGTGAAAAATACAAACCAAAACTGATTGATACATGCAGAAACTTGAACCATACTTGAAATAAAACAAATTATTAAATTTGTAAAAATCATTAAAACATTCATTCTGATAGCCAAATAAAAGTGAGCTACAAGAACTAAAAATTACAACATCTAGCAAATATGAAGAACAAATCAAGAAATAAACATAATTATCAAAGATGCACAATGCCTGACAAGTATCATCAAAATGACATCATTTAATCATAACTCAAATAATATTTGATTTACTTCCAATTACACAGTAATGACCTTCTAGCACGGAATGAGATCATGTGACCAGCACTCCACTATCCAGCCTCTATGTCATCTTCAGAGAGTCTTACATGGAGCCAGCTTATGATTACTTGATGTCATTTTGTACTTTATAACATTCACATTAAGTTATTATAAGAAGGTTTAACCGATATCCATTTTCCATGCATTATATATGGAAATTACTAGATCTCTTCAATGGGAAGAAAATTGTAAATTTCAAGGACCAATACT
Organism: Lingula anatina; assembly: GCF_051362555.1. Lineage (NCBI taxonomy): Eukaryota > Metazoa > Brachiopoda > Lingulata > Lingulida > Lingulidae > Lingula > Lingula anatina. The sequence goes on along the minus strand of NC_141771.1, from coordinate 167,067 downwards.
GTATTTTTTAAGTCATGATTTCTTAGAACTAGACAGATTGAATGTTTGCAACAAAATTAAAAAGCAGGCCACTTTATAAATCTATCCTAGGTAGTAAAGCACCACAAATGCTATGTACAAATATAATTTTGTGATTATAAAATTACATCTGAAGTTTGATATTTTTTGTCCATTGAAAAGATTGAGTAATTACCATAAGTAATAAATCTCTATCAGAAGAGTACCAATGGAAGACAACAAAGTAGAACAAACCTCTGTTGGAGTGACCTGAACACCCGAGGACCCACTACTCATGGTCGCCATGGATGTATTAGAATTGGAAGGCGTCACCTCAGAAAATACAGAATCTCGCTCTTCTGCTTTCTTCTCCACCTCAGATGATACGCTGACTCTGATAGGCTGACCTGTTGCCATGGTAACAGATGAGACTGGCGACACAGGAAGCGTGAGTGTTGAAGGCGTTTGCGGTTCCCAAATAGAGTCTCCATCACCACCACTGTTTTCTTGTTCGCTACTCACATAGTGACTACTTCCTTTTTGTCCTGAACTGTATAGTAACTTAGCCCCCGATTGGCTGCCCTCCTTTTTAGGGCTAGAGATATGTTCTACATGTGTTTGGCCGACATGTCCATTATTCTTCACACAATGCTGTGATTGGTCAGATAAGTTCTCATTAGTTTCTGATTGTCCAGTGGGTTTTGACGTCAAGCTTTCTATCTGAGAGTCCAGCTCTGCTAATTCAGCTTGAGTGGAGTTGAAGAGCTGATCAAAGTCCACTGTCACCTTACTTTCCTGTGTGTGTTTAGTTGGCTGAGCTGTTTCCAGAGAGTGGCTAAGTTCTGTTTGAGCAGAAGACAGTTGAGTCTCCAGTAGACACAGCTCTCCTAACAGAGCATCTAAATCAGAGTCTGGGTTCTCTGAAAACAACACACACAAACAATAGGCTAACATGATTTAGACAGCTAACAGGCTTATAGCAGAATTTGTAATTGTAAACAACTGGTTTATTCAGATATTAATATTATTATTATCATTATTATCATATATGTGAAATATTTAATAGCTACAAAGCAACAAAAAAGTTAAGTGATGACTGCACTGTGTTCCTTTTTTCACATGTGTGTGTGTGTGTATGTGTGTGTGTGTGTGTGTGTGTGTATGTGTGTGTGTATGTGTGTGTGCAGCATGTGCATGTGTATGTATACTTGTGTGTATATGTGGGTGTGTGTGTGTGTTGATACATGTCTGTGTATGCAAGCATGCTCTCTACATTTCTGATTCAAAGTGGGGAAAAAAATCCCTATATGTGTGTATGAGGGTATGCCTGAGGGTATATGTGTGTATGAGGGTATTCCTGAGGGTATATGTGTGTATGAGGGTATTCCTGAGGGTATATGTGTGTATGAGGGTATATGTGTGTATGAGGGTATTCCTGAGGGTATATGTGTGTATGAGGGTATGCCTGAGGGTAATATGTGTGTATGAGGGTATGCCTGAGGGTATATGTGTGTATGAGGGTATGCCTGAGGGTATATGTGTGTATGAGGGTATGCCTGAGGGTATATGTGTGTATGAGGGTATGCCTGAGGGTATATGTGTGTATGAGGGTATGCCTGAGGGTATATATGTGTGTATGAGGGTATATGTGTGTATGAGGGTATGCCTGAGGGTATATGTGTGTATGAGGGTATGCCTGAGGGTATATGTGTGTATGAGGATATGCCTGAATGTATATGTGTGTATGAGGGTATGCCTGAACTTGGACTAATTGACTGTTGACTTGCCTTCCAAGTTGATGATGGAGAATCGGAATGTGTCCAGCTTGTCTGCCTTGGGGGTCATCACTGTTTTCTTGGGTTCCGTGTCACCTGATCTGTCCAAATCCTACAAATACACAGACCAAGACAACATATTAATGACTCAATTGATGATCTCAAGTAAGAGAAAAAAAAACTCAATTTTAGGCTATTAAATCATTTCTAGATAATTTTCACTTGCAATTTATTTGAAACAAGGCAGCAAAGCTATCAAATTTTCATACATAGAACAGAAAAAAATGACAATGATGCACAAAATAGGATTGTTGTCAATTTTGATGCAATTATTACATACGCTTAACACAAAAATGCCAAAATGTGAAAAATGAAAAAACTCATAAAAAACTCTAGAAATTCAAGAAAAAGAATCCAATGAGGCTGCTTTTCCAGATAACTTTTTATCCTATGAATTATTTTTTAAGTTTGAGAAGATATTAATTTACATCTGGCCATGTCATTTCTTCACCTCATGACCCTAACTTACTTCAATTAATCTTTTCTCTTTACTAGTATGAACTTGTTGAAAACTCTATGCCCTCCTCATGTTTATAAACTTACTTGTAACCTTGGCCTCCATCTTAGAACAGAGTAACATGACTTTAAAATAGTGTCACTGTCAACAGGAAAACAGGCAGAACCTTGGACCAGGACATATTTTACACAAAAACAAACTCACATGCTGACAAACTATACATTTAAACTATAATTCTACGGTGAGAAATGATAGCTTGGCATACACAGTTTCTGAAGTGGGAAGTGAATTGCTGTGGTTTTCCTCATCCAATGTCAGAACTGTGCCAATACTTCCTATCTATCCCAAGTTATATTCACTAAAAGGCACCCTAAAGGCCACCGTGGTTTTTATTGTACAACATATTGGTTTTAGCAGTTTTTGACAACTTGCATGGGTTTGTTTGATCTCACATGTTGCAACAGTCTAAAATTAATCTCTGCAACTCAGGGTTTAAATATCTATCTATCTGCTGTTCTATCACTGCATTGCAGTTGTTTTATCCTACTAAGTCTGGGATGAAAGGTGAGCCTTTTTTTTGTACAAAATTGCTGTCTAGATGCTGATCTTTGTTGCACATGTGTATGTATTCCATACACACAAAATGCGACTGCTGAAACGATAACCTTAGATTCAATGCATATATCTTGTCTTGCATGGAGAGAGGAAAAATCTTTACATGCTTCCTTTTTGTAGACTATCATTTTTTCTTAACATCCACAATCTCCCCATGAAGAGAGATGCAAGTTTTATCTTCATCAAAGTAGCTGCTTCTTTTGAAATGTCATAATGGTTTCCATCTTACACCAATATATATATATATCTTCTGGACGACCAACATAAAGTATCCTTGTAAATGCTATGGGGGAAATACCCTGATTTAACTAAAAAGTTACCCAAGTGACCATCATACCAATATCAAGAGCCTGGGTGTGGAGTAACTTAACCTTGAGAGGAAAAGAAAATGCTTTGTTGGAAAACATGGCATTAAAATCTATTTCTATCAATTTCTGAAATTATCCTCTTGTCATTTGTGAAGTTGATCCCTGAAATCTATTATTAATGAACATAAAAGCAAGTTATTATTTTCATCAGATATGGAACAAATCACTTCATGTTTATTGTCTGTTATCAATAATTATAACTATAATCCAATCATGATAAAGTGGTTTACAAAAATTAAAAAAAAAAAAAAAAAAAAAAAAAAAACTTATATTTAAGTAAATTACAACAGAAGCTGCTCATGTTAGGTTAAAAAAGGGATATGTACCAGTATATACAGTAATATCCTTACAAACTCAGATTATATCTGATTCTCTTAGGGCTTGTTCAGAACCAAGTAACTAGCTGATGCCGGAACAAATATGCCCAAACCTACTTTACAGCTTGCCAAGTTATCCTGGTGGGGCATCTATTAAGGGGTTACATGGCAACCTTTCAAGTGGTTTGGCCGTATTTGATGTACAGATCAGTTAGTCTGTGGATCAACTTGGTACTGAACAGATCCTGACAGGCTCAGTGTATCTGATATCAGTGTATTTGATGTGCAGATCAGTTAGTTTGTGGATCAACTTGGTTGTGAACAGGTCTTGGCAGGCTCAGTGTACCTGATATCAGTGTATTTGATGCATAGATCACTTAGTTTGTGGATCAACTTGGTTCTGAACAGGCCCTGACAGGCTCAGTGTATCTGATATCAGTGTATTTGATGTGTAGATCACTTAGTTTGTGGATCAACTTGGTACTGAACAGGCCCTGACAGACTCAGTGTATCTGATATCCTCTTAGCCTCATTCCTTTCACATAGGGTAAAGAAGAATGTGTGTCTATTGTATTCCAGACTATGACATGGAATTCCTCAGGCTGTATTACAATGATCTTACTCTGTCTGCTTGGCTTAGGTACTTCTTGATATACCACCCCCCCTCCTCTGCCTTACTCTTTCTCTCTCTCTCTCTCTCTTCTTCTTCTTCTTTTAGGTATAAATGTAAATTATTCAACACAACACAGGAAAACAACACTGTACAAGAACTTCTGGCAGCATATCCTGTCTTTCTACAAAGTAAATGTAAATACAGTCAATATGGCTTCCAGGTCAATACACACAAAGACAAATCTCTTTGTTATCTCTCTATCAGTCTATTAATATATATACAGACAGGTGGAGTTATGTGTTCATTATTACTATTGATGTTTTTAACTCCACATATTAAGGACCTGTTCAGAACCAAATTGATTTCTGGACTAACTGATCAGAAGATCAAATATGGCTGACCCAAATGAAAGCTTGCTGATTATAATCCCTTAATAGATTCCCACCAGCCACAACCTTTTAGTGGGTCGGCCGTATTTGATTCACAGCTCAGTTACTAGTAGGCCGCGGTTCAACTTGGTTCTTAACAGGCCCTCAAGGTTCAGAGGTGACCTCAGGGGTCTACCAGTTGTAATTGACTGCTGTTTACCTAGTCTTCAGTTTGGGATGATTACACCCTAAGAGACACGGAACTGGTGGCTGTTATATGTCACTTACAGGAAGAGACAGTGATATGATTGGTGACACTAATTTGTAATATTGATTACTGATATTTAGTATCTTCATAGTGGATGGATGTGTGTATATATATATATATATATATATATATATATATATATATATATATAGCATAGCTACTAGTATGAGTACAGTAAGTCACTGCCTGGGTAAAGAATGGCAGACACACCAACAGGACACACTAGCAGTGATGAAGTGGCTTAGTATATAATACATATAAGGTGTTGATAACAATACTGTACTCAAATACCTGATGTCCACTATCATGCCATGACAAAGACAGGTTACCTAAGGTATATATGTACATGATATCTATTTGATCTTAGAAATGTTCAATGTTCTGCTATCCACTATCATATGCCATGACAAAGACAGGTTATGTAAGGTATATGTACACAATATACATTTGGTCTTAGTAATGTTCAATATCAACCCAAAACATTTTAATGGCCACTGAAAATGAATAGAAATCTATGGAACTGAGATTATTCTTGGTGTCTTCTTACCTTACTATTAAAGTCGCTACATTAGAAAACTTAAATCCTTACTGGTAGTTCTTCCAGAGAATTAAGACATTTCTAGAGTCTACAATGGATTACATACTGAACATGAACTGTACGATCACATTCTGGTGTATAACCTAAATTAAAATATCTAAAACATTAACAAGGTTAAATCAAAAATCAATTTTGCTAAATTCCTCACTGATAATTACCATTTTCCTATTTCACTTTATCCAAGCTGTTGGGAAACACAGCAGACAGAATAACACTTTGTGAAAATTCCACATGACCTGACCAAAACAATGGGCTACCAGTGATGAGTCTATAATCAAATCCGTTGTAAGACTTTAGCCGGAGACATGAGATTGAGTCACATTCACATTGATGCCAATATTTTCTCTCCCCCCTCACATTTACTTCTTTTTTTATCCTTTTTTTCTTAATTCATTTTATTTATTATATTTTACACAAACACAGACTAGGATAATATTCAGTTTGCCCCCTTTTACTTTCTGTTCAAGAGGCCCAATCATTTGATCTAGATGGAGTAAGAAGAACAGTTTCCAATCTTTGTCTATCTCTCTACTGCACACATACTAGTATTAGTATACAGCTGGCACTTCTGCTGTCTGTGAGTACTAGTATATCAGCTACTAGGCCAGGTGTGTCGGCTTAACATACTTGGGAAAGAGTAAATTCTGATTGGTAATTCTGAATAAAAGATTTATTGAAATGTGCATGTGTGTGTGTGTGTGTGTGTGTGTGTGTGTGTGTGTGTATGTGTGTGTGTTTTCTGTACATATGCAGAGATGCTATCCTTGTAACATTAATTCAAGATTACTGAGAGAGAGAGAGAGAGAGAGTGTGGGGGGAGAGAGAGAGTGAGAGAGCTAGAGAGGGGGGGGAGCCATAATGAACACAACTCCAGCTGTCAGGTGTGTTGGTGTAACATAATAATTTGTACATCAGCTAAGCATCCGCAGACTACATAAACATTGTATGGAACACCTGGCATAGCAGCTGTCTAGAGAGAGAGAGAGAGAGAGCTAGAGAGAGAGAGTGAGAGCTAGAGAGAGAGAGAGAGAGAGAGAGAGAGCTAGAGAGAGAGAGAGAGAGAGAGAGAGAGTGAGAGCTAGAGAGAGAGAGAGAGAGAGAGAGCTAGAGAGAGAGAGAGATAGGAGAGAGAGAGCTAGGTAGGGACCATTCAGATTGAGAACAGCCGAGTGTTAGCTAGGCCATGACCTAAATATGGCGGACCTACATGAAAGGAAGAATGCTTACCAGTAATCCTGTAATGGTCTCTCCACCTTTCACATGCTTCTCCACACGTCGTCCCTGCTGGGGCACATTAATTAAATCTCATCTCAATTCAACTGGTTGAGGGACAATGCATGGGGAGTTGTGTGAGAGGCGTGGAGACCATTACAGGATTAAGCGGTCTTCCTTTCATGTAGGTCGTGGCCTTGTTAGCACTCGGCTCTTCTCAATCTGAATGGGGCCATAGAGCTAGCTAGAGAGAGAGAGAGAGAGAGAGAGAGAGAAAGAGAGAGGGAGCTAGAGCAGTAACCTGACTGAGGTAGTTCAACCTCCTCAATAGCTACAAGAACAGATGCAAAAGTTGTGACATTATTTTCATTTCTTTAACCAAGGGTTTGGTCATATATTTTGGCTTTTAGTGCTTATTCTTTATTTTTCTCTATATGTTAAAAGAAACAGTTTCTCTACACACTGGCAACAAAACAGCTGTTTCCATTTTTTAAACATTTACTTAAGTTATCTTTCTTTTTTTATTTTGCAATAAAAAGGTCTGTGGGCACACAGTTGCAGCCTTAATTAACATGGGACAGGAAATGGTCCTACAGCTTTCCATTCCACACCCAGTAATATTGTACACCCTAAGTTATAGAGGAAATAGTTCTAGAGCTTTCCATTCCACACCCAGTGATATTGTACACCCTGAGTTATAGAGGAAATAGTTCTAGAGCTTTCCATTCCACACCCAGTGATATTGTACACCCTGAGTTATAGAGGAAATAGTTCTAGAGCTTTCCATTCCACACCCAGTGATATTGTACACCCTGAGTTATAGAGGAAATAGTTCTACAGCTTTCCATTCCACACCCAGTTATATTGTACACCCTGAGTTATAGAGGAAATAGTTCTACAGCTTTTCATTCCACACCCAGTTATATTGTACACCCTGAGTTATAGAGGAAATAGTTCTACAGCTTTCCATTCCACACCCAGTTATATTGTACACCCTGAGTTATAGAGGAAATAGTTCTATAGCTTTCCATTCCACACCCAGTAATATTGTACACCCTGAGTTATAGAGGAAATAGTTCTACAGCTTTCCATTCCACACCCAGTTATATTGTACACCCTGAGTTATAGAGGAAATAGTTCTACAGCTTTCCATTCCACACCCAGTGATATTGTACACCCTGAGTTATAGAGGAAATAGTTCTACAGCTTTCCATTCCACACCCAGTAATATTGTACACCCTGAGTTATAGAGGAAATAGTTCTACAGCTTTCCATTCCACACCCAGTGATATTGTACACCCTGAGTATTACATATATATATACATCTATTGTCAGAAAGTAGACCACTGTATAACTTGGATATACTAGTCGGGGTGTGCAGCCTCAGTTATAGTTACTGGCCCCTCCTTCAATGACCTAGGATTTATACTATACTGTCTGACTGCTAACTGAGGCCTGGCAATGAACTACTAGTAATGAACAGTGACCACTATCAAGTCAAAACACACATTCAGATCAATTAATGTGTCTAAAAGCAGGCATTATGGTGTAGTATTTCCTCACATACTCTGCTGGTTGGTTTAATGGTATTTTCAGTGGTAGTCATAAGTCTCATTAAGGATTGGACTGTGTCTGCCTACTGAACTAGTACATGAATGTACTGTTACTGTGAATGAAGGTTATTGCCTTTGCTTGGAAATTAAACACTTACAGTGCCCTATCTATTACACTCTTTTGCATGTATTGTCACTTTATGCATGTGTGCGTATGTATTTCTGTACAGTATGTATGCTAGAGATGTTATATTGAGGACTGGACACATAGACATACAGCCAGAATAAGTGCACGTATACTTACATACTTCATACTAGACTAGTAGTACACACACACACATGCAACATACATATGAATACACGCATGCATACACACACATATGTGCATACATACATACATACATACATACCTACATACTAACACATACATTAGTATTCAGGATAAGTGCAATATATATATATATATATATATATATATATATATATATATATATATATATATATATATATATATGTATGCATGCACACACGCACAAGCATACACGTACTCCATACTAGCATGCACGCACACACATATACATGCACACACACACACACACACACACACATTAGTGTTCAGGATAAGTGCAATATGTATGTTCCAAGTGACAGATGGCCCTTATACAGTGTATCTGGTTATTATCTGGTCATTATCATGCCATTTGTTCCAATAGTGTGCTGTACTACTACTAGTACTGTATATTAAGCCAAACAATAACACTGAACATAATTTATATATATTAACTATGCTTAAGTTCAAAGTAAATGAAAAAATTGCCCTTTTTTCCATGGAATTGCTCTAGCATTATTCCAACAAAAATTTACTACTTATCACTGATTAAGATGGTAAGAGGAGAAAACTTTGTTACAAAAATTTTAAACCTAAACTGCCTGCCTCACTACATGTAGGAACTGTCCTCATCTTACACCTGAGGACAGCTTCCTAGTGAGTTCCTGTTAAACTGGGACTGTGTGGACAATAGTTTTCATTCTTCTACTGGCAACAATAGTTCATTTATTTTAATTTAAAAATATATACATGTGGCCTTTTCATTGGTAAAATGCTCTCAGACCAATAATGCCAGATGGACTTCACAGTAGTCAGCAGTCTACCAGTACTAGTACGCAAGCTCCATGACTGCAGGAAAAGAATCATTGACAGATCTACAACCATCAATGTCCTCATTATCTTGAGGTGTTAACAGGGATATTTGTCAGGTAATCAAGACTGTTGACATTAACTGTCCAGGTGAGCAGACAGTGTTAACACCTGGTCTGAGTGACAGCTCACCTGGCCTCTGCTACCTAACGCTACCTGAAGCTACGTGAAGCTGCCAGCCACAGTCTATTACCAGGCATAAATCTGTGATGTCTGGACCTGAGCTTGGAGGCTATAGTGCCTCTTTATATCTAGTGTAAAATTCTACAATATTCTTACTAGTACTAATCCAAGATCTACATCATTTCAAAAATATCTCATTGTTGATGTAAGTGTAACAGCTCATTATCAAAACATTGGATCTAAGATTTCATTTATTTTAACCAATCTACATATTGCCTGTAAGTGTGTTATGCAGATTTCAGATTTTTTCTCTATCCAAACTGATATATTCACCAAATAATATCCTGCTCTCTAATTAATCCTACATACATAATATACCTCTCAAACAGATGATATAAAACAACCTTAAATGATCTGCTGCTGCTGCTGGCAGTGTTGTCTCTCAAGTCTATCCAACATCACTATTGATCTGCCCTTCATCAGCAGATTAAAACACCACATGCCCTCATTTCTTTGTCTTTTTGCCTAAATTTTCTCTAAACAATATATTTTTATTTCTATGTTTAGACTGGCTAATTACCAAAAAGGACTAACAATTATTAATATGTATTATCTGACAGTCATATCCAAACTTAATCATCAGACAGCTGTGAGAAAAGTAGATCTATGCCTCCAGGAGAATGGCTGGGAAACTGGTAACCCTACCATAATTCTTATGCAGCGCAAGGCAAATCAAATCAAATGTGTTGGATACAGCTATTCCAGACATGGCAGTCAGTGATCAATGCCAAGCTTAGCCATAATGGAATAGAACAAAAATAAAATTATCCAGACCCTTGAAGACCTGTCTATAATACAGACATGCTGAAGCTGTAGGTCCGAGCAGTCATGACCGGGAAAATTTGTCTGGACCAGTAAAAAATTGGACTTGGTCGGTCCAAAAGACCGACAAGAGTTTTAAGAACCACAATTTTGAATTTGCATTCGTCATTAGATATATTTCACCAATAAAATTATATAAAACCCAAAGCATTTTTCCCCTCCATTTCAAACCTATCACATCCACAAACAAAGTAAGCTACCTAATCATACTGGTGATATGTCTCAAACGAATAGGGTGATTTTCGGTCCGACAAAAATTCATTTGGTCTGGCAAATTTTTTCATTACTGCCGGTCCAAATGTCCGGCCATTCTGAAAAGTTTTCAGCACGTCTGTAATATTAACTGGTGAACTTCTATACAAAGGGTCTCAATAATCTATTATTGTGTTTTGTTCTTATAAAATTGGACAACAGGTAAAAAAACATCCAAATGTTCAATCATTATGCTACACTATAGCATTCCACCTGCAATTTATGTATCCTCCAGGCCTACCCAGACGCGACACCGCTCTTGCCTAGTATGCGATGTGATAGTGATGATTCTCAGCGGGGTTGAAAAGCATTGCATCACCACTCAAAATTTGTTCAGGGTATGATACTGTGTAATGCGATCTGATACACACCTTGAAAATGGGTAGTGTGGTCTGATCTACCGGTGAATTCTGGATCATTCGGTGCTGAGTCTGGTAGTTGGGTAGACCTGATCCTCTATCCCCATCCATTTCTGGGGAGTTATGATTTGATCTCTCTACCACTTCTACTGTTATGTCATAATTTGATCACTCTACCACTTCTACTGTTATATATCCTCTATCCCCATCCATTTCTGGGGGGTCATGATTTGATCACTCTTTCTAATGTATAATGATGATGTGACATGCAATTTTTAATCACATCTACAACACATTTCTAGCATCATAGCTGACACAATTTCCGTGTCTCACCTAACACACTGACAGTCTGTACTCACCAGACTCAGTGTTTCCAGCTGTCCAAGCCAAGCTCCCAACTCATCCTCCTGCCCTTCCACATCACTGTCATCACTGGTACTCTCCATTGAGGGATCTGAAAGTAAAATCAGGGTACTTGACACAACCAGATAACAATCCACTGTCACAGCTAACACAATCAGTCACCACACCTAACACACTGTCACAGCAAACAGTAACACAATCAGTCACCATATCTAATACATTGTCACAGCTAACACAATCAGTCACCACACCTAACACACTGTCACAGCTTACACAATCAGTCACCACACCTAAAACACTGTCACAGCTTACACAATCAGTCACCACACCTAACACACTGTCACAGCTAACACAATCAGTCATCATATCTAACACACTGTCACAGCTAACACAATCAGTGAGTCACCACATCTAACACACTGTCACAGCTAACACAATCAGTCATCACATCTAACACACTGTCACAGCTAACACAATCAGTCACCACATCTAACACACTGTCACAGCTAACACAATCAGTCACTACACCTAACACACTGTCACAGCTAACACAATCAGTCACCACACCTAACACACTGTCACAGCTAACACAATCAGTCACCACATCTAACACACTGTCACAGCTAACACAATCAGTCACTACACAGGCAGCTTACAAACTACTTACCAAATTTGATTCTTTTTGGGGCCAATAAAAAGGAAGAAATATTTCTAGAAATTGATCCAGGAAGCTTCCTTGTTGATACATCATATTCTTTTATATAACTGAACAGGGAACTTATAAAGTATTTCAGAAAAAAAAAAGAATCTTTCACATCTCCTGCCAGATATATCCTGTGCATTAATTCTCTGTGCCAGAAATCTTCCTGATAAAAATGCATCCTGAATATCATGTAACAATACTGATGATGGCAAGTACAAATTCATTTATCATCTCTCATTTAGCATGAGACAAGAATCAATATCTTGGTTCTATACGAGTCCATATGTGAATCTCTGTCAAAGATAGGTATACCAGTACATGTTACACTGAAACTTGAATTTTTTTTAACTTTAAAAAATGAGCTGAAAGTTTCACCCTTGTAAAATTCAACATGTTTACAAAGTCCTAAAATGTACTATTACTCTCTATTTTGTTCAATTATCTTTTATCTATAGCTGGACGCTTTATCTACAGCAGGACTGCTATCACCAAACCAAATGTTGTCAGTTGAACAAAATATTTACAATACACCATGCTCAACTGAGCCTGAGACAAGTATGTACTCAAAGAAGGAGAAAAAGAAAAAAGTTTGTAATCTTCATTACCCTTCAATTTAATTTAACCCCAATGTGATATTCCATGCACCCAGGATATGTGCCTTATTCAGGCTAAAGTGTAGCAGGAATGCTATGCTGCCTGTAAAGACAAAGGTCTGTTATAAATATTGACAAAATGATCAATCAGTCTCCCACATGTACAGACATCATACCATGCCTCACTGTGCTGGCTATAGACCAGATAGATGTACTATAGTCTATATACACAGAATATGTGAAGACTGTTCTACTTGGATTCACTGTGCTGGCTATAGACAGATAGAGTGTACTATAGTCTATATACACAGAATATGTGAAGACTGTTCTACTTGGATTCACTGTGCTATCTATAGACAGATAGAGTGTACTATAGTCTATATGTACACAGAATATGTGAAGACAGTTCTACTTGGATTCAATGTGCTGGCTATAGACCAGATAGATGTACTATAGTCTATATACACAGAATATGTGAAGACTGTTCTACTTGGATTCACTGTGCTATCTATAGACAGATAGAGTGTACTATAGTCTATATGTACACAGAATATGTGAAGACAGTTCTACTTGGATTCAATGTGCTGGCTATAGACAGATGGAGTGTACTATAGTCTATATACGCAGAATATGTGAAGACTGTTCTACTTGGATTCACTGTGCTGGCTATAGACCAGATAGAGTGTACTATAGTCTATATACACAGAATATGTGAAGACTGTTCTACTTGGATTCACTGTGCTGTCTATAGACAGATAGAGTGTACTATAGTCTATATGTACACAGAATATGTTAAGACAGTTCTACTTGGATTCAATGTGCTGGCTATAGACCAGATAGAGTGTACTATAGTCTATATGTACACAGAATATGTGAAGACTATTCTACTTTGATTTGCTGTGCTGGCTATAGACAGATAGAGTGTACTATAGTCTATATGTACACAGAATATGTGAAGACTATTCTACTTTGATTTGCTGTGCTGGCTATAGACCAGATAGAGTGTACTATAGTCTATATGTACACAGAATATGTGAAGACTATTCTACTTTGATTTGCTGTGCTGGCTATAGACCAGATAGAGTGTACTATAGTCTATATGTACACAGAATATGTGAAGACTATTCTACTTTGATTTGCTGTGCTGGCTATAGACCAGATAGAGTGTACTATAGTCTATATGTACACAGAATATGTGAAGACTATTCTACTTTGATTTGCTGTGCTGGCTATAGACCAGATAGAGTGTACTATAGTCTATATATGTACACAGAATATGTGAAGACTATTCTACTTTGATTTGCTGTGCTGGCTATAGACTAGATAGAGTGTACTATAGTCTATATGTACACAGAATATGTGAAGACTATTCTACTTTGATTTGCTGTGCTGGCTATAGACCAGATAGAGTGTACTATAGTCTATATGTACACAGAATATGTGAAGACTATTCTACTTGGATTCACTGTGCTGGCTATAGACAGATAGAGTTTACTATAGCCTATATACACACAATATGTGAAGACTGTTCTACTTGGATTCACTGTGCTGGCTATAGACAGATAGAGTGTACTATAGTCTATATGTACACAGAATATGTGAAGACTATTCTACTTGGATTCACTGTGCTGGCTATAGACAGATAGAGTTTACTATAGTCTATATACACACAATATGTGAAGACTGTTCTACTTGGATTCACTGTGCTGGCTATAGACAGATAGAGTGTACTATAGTCTATATACACACAATATGTGAAGACTGTTCTACTTGGATTCACTGTGCTGGCTATAGACAGATAGAGTGTACTATAGTCTATATGTACAGAGGATGTTAAGACTCTCGGTGACATGTATACCTTAATTGCTCGATACTTCTAATAAGGGGGAAAAATGTTAAAATTACAGATATGTCATAATTTCTTACAATTATATCAGTCCCATGAGTAGTAACAACAAAATTAAAAAGCAGGCTACGATATAGTTCTATTCGATGCAATGGATGCACTAAAAATGCCAAATAGAAATATAATTTTTGTGACTATTAAATTATGTATCTGAAAGTTTTTTGTTTTTTTTAATTTGAAAAGATCAAGTAATTACTGATGTAGATTTAAACCAAATGGGAAATATATTTGGACTGGGTAGGGCAAAATGTAAAATATTTCAACCATTTTGCCAATAATATCAGTAATTTTGTTCATCTTTCTGTTCTGAAATAAGTTTTGTTTTCCTAGTGGATAAATAAATAGTGGGTGAAAAGGGTTGTATGTGAACATGGCTATGCACCCAATCAAATGTATTTTGGTTAAACGAAAAGAAAAAAAAATTAAATATCTGAAATGGTAGCAAAATAATTGCATGTGCACATTGCTTATTAGAAGTGCAAAATAAAGGTCAATGTGGATAATCATATTATGTTGTGACAGGCATTTTCAAGGGTCAATAAAGAGGTGAACATACTATGGTGATAGTTTATCCAATATTGATCAGCTTACAGTTTATTCTAATTCAGCACAGTGATACCGGCATTTTGCGGTGATTTCTTCAATGAAATCACCATAAACTGGATGTACAGATAATAACAAAATGCTCTTAAAAGCTCTACTAAAATTATTCATATTACTCTGTTCTTTCCATTTTCACGTAAAGAAAAAACAGAATTCTGAGATACGCACTTCCCTTGCGAACACTGAGACGCTACTCTTCATATGACTTCAGTTCAAATAAAGTATTATAAAAGTGAGCGTTTATCAGCCGGCAGACGATACCTTCCATTTAGAGTAAACTATCACACAACCCGCTGAGCTACAGACTCCGCGGCCAGGCAGACGATAACACCGACATCTGACGAATCGGCATTTTCTATGCAATATTCTGAACTAGACACTAGACTAGGATTATTTAGAAGGAAATTCAGTTCATCTACGCTCCAAATTAGTAAAAACACAAAATTCATATAATCGTTGTGAGAAATAATACTCACCCGAATTAAACTATCCACGAAAAGAGTCTATATATCCTGTTTTCTGAAAATTTCATGATTTAATTCGAGAGGAGATAAGAGTGTTTCCTGAGAGAGAAGATGATTCATCTCTACTTCCGGTTGCTTCTGTTCTCCGCAGTGAATGGAACTCTGACCTCTGATTGTCTGCATTGTGTTAGCTGTGATCACAGACACTTGGCACATCCGATGCGCAATTAAGAAGAGCACTCCTTAGTGACTGTCTCCTTAGATTTCTGCGTAATTGTCACTGTTGTCAGATAAATTACCATCTCTATTTGAAAACATTTTAAGACAAAGGTCGTGTGATTTTTAAAAGTCAAGTGAAAATAGGGAGTGTTCAGATAAACCCAACATTCTAGCTGGATCTATATCCAACCCAGCTGGAGATTGTACGGTAGATCCTAAGCGCAGTCACTATAACCAAGGAGTTATAACAATTATAACTCCTTGCTATGACTGACTTCAATGTCTGACACGTCTCCTCGAGCTCTAGGGTGTAGTTAAGTAATTAAGTACTCAAGGAGGCGTGTCGGAAACACTTCACGAGAGTCCGCCGCGCGGAGTTGGATCGATCTAGCTGGTACAATGTTTGAATCTGAATGTGGTCATAGTAACTCAGTTGACATTTTGCATAAAAAATTTTTACACACTATTTCAGACAAAGTTATAAAAGGACCAATTAAATAAGCAAAATACATAAAATCATTTTAAAACTATAAAAACAGGGAAAATGAGGTTTTGCTTTTCTGTGAAAATCAGAAATTGACCAAAAGTATGAGCAAAATAGGCCCTGCATCACTATATTTTAGTAAGTTTATTCTATATTTCTATTTTATTCTTGGATGGATATGGCCAAATATATTTGGTACACATCTGAGAGAATTAATGTGAATAAAGATCGAGGACCACACTTGAATTTTTAATATAGAAGTTTCATAAATCAATAGAAATGTTTTACACAAAGACTGAAAAAATATGGACACTGAATATTTGTTACAAAATTTTTAATTTACACAAGAAAATATTTATAATTATTTGATCTCATTGAATCCAGCTTCTAAATTAATGCATAATCAAGATACACAGCTTTTTTTCTTTTAATAAGGATGCGAGACTTCAAAGCTTCTCAGCTTCCAGGGCCGTAGCCTCCGGGGGGGGGGGGGGGGGGGGGGGGGGGGGCAGGCGGGGCAGCTGCCCCCCCCTGGAAATTGGGGTGCAAAAAAAATAATCGCAAAGGTAAAAAAAATAATTGCAAAGTTGGTATCAATTCTGTGAGAAAAGGCACTCATGGCCACTAGACAATCATCAACAATCTGTTTACAAAGGTGCACTGTTTTTAGCCAACTCAGTTCATGCCAAAAAGCTCACCCTCCCTGAGGGAGCTATCCCCCAGGCCAATTGGCGTGTTGTGTTGAAAAAATGACTGTACTTATGGCAAAATGAACCCACAATTTCTGACTTCTGATTGACCAATAAATAACAGTTAAAATGCACCAGAATGCAGTATTATACATACAGTTTTTAAAAATTTTCCACACTGTGGGAGGGGGACACCCTGTAGCCACTTGCAATACTCACACACAACAACAACAGCTTTGCGTCGTTTTTACTGATTTATTAAACCTTAAACCGTCAACTGAAAAGAATAATTGAAATAAAATATGAAAATCATCTCATATTCTTGCCCTAGTTCTTTTATATAATGCTATTAAGTCGCTTAAATAACATCTTTACTTAACAGTTGCATGTTATCCTATCTTTATCTCCAAAATATAAGTAACTCTTACCGACTTTGGGCTATTCTAGTGTAATGCAAGCGACTGGGTTCTAAATGATTGTGTAGTAAATCTCATCTGGCGCAACTAACACAATGGAAAAAATACGCTTTTAAAAAATAACATTGATTACGAACATAAAACAAACAATCTTTAACTCGCAACTAGTACAGCTACATTCTCGTTTCTAAACAATACACTACACTTTACTGAACTTTCTTTACTCCAATACTGAAAGGCACAGTGATTGTGTTACATGTACTGTGCATTGTACATCAGACCGGCATTTCTAACGCTACTCAAAGTTGCAGTTTACAATGGAAAACTAATTTTATCTTCTCGCAATTATCTTTAAATGAACTTTCATAACTTAAAATTAATTGCTAACCTTATGGGCCAGATTCCTGTTACAAAAACACTTGTAATTACGGCTGTCTCAGCATTTAATATCAGCCGATCTCATTCCACATGGAATCACATTCTATCCCATCATTATCATAAGCGCGCTAAAAACAATTGTTACTCAACACCGATGCGACAAACAAGTGAGTAGCGCGTCCGAAGTAAAGAAATAAGATTTATCTATAAAACACTGCTCTGGCAGTAACACTCCCCAGCCAAAATCTAATTGATTTTCTATACAAACAAACAAAACTAACTTACACATGAAACAATGTAACTGGTAAACTGTAACTATTAACTCACTATACAATAGCTTTGGTACTCCCAAATAACATTAGATCTTCACTTATAAGTTCTTGAACATCATGTATCACAAAACCATACTCGAACCTCATAACTTACAACTTATCCCCTTCTAACAACAAAACTAGTTTATGGATTGGACGTTCTAATATAGTAGACGTAGAGGAGGGGATGCCTTTGGCAGAAAGATCAGGATTCCCCAAAAGAATCTTCACTCTGCGAACTAATCCATCCTCATCTATGCTCGCCTCTGTCACTCTGGCAAGTCGCCAGTCTCCTCTGTATAATCCTTCATCTTTGAGCAAAACAATGTCTCCCACTCCTAGGTTTCTTCGTTTCCCATTCCACTTTGTTCGTTGTTGCAGATTAAGAAGGTATTCCTTCCTCCAGCGACTCCAGAAATTATCCGCTAACACTTGTACTTGGCGCCATCTTTGCCTTGCATACAGGTGCTCAGGTCTAAACTCTCCCAATGGCAATATTACCTTTGGCTTCATTGTCAACAAATGGTTCGCAGTAAGTGATTCTGGACCAAGTGGATCATGTAGGTTCTGTACGGTCAAAGGTCGACAGTTAATAATGGCCATGACTTCATATAGGAAGGTTCTTAAGGTGGTTGTGTCAATACGAGAACCATGTTGCTCCAACATTGCTGCTAGTATACTTCTGATGGTTCTAATGTGTCGCTCCCACACACCTCCCATATGGCTTGAATGTGGGCTGTTAAACACAAAATCACACTTGTTCTCAATCATAAATTTCTTCAACTCGTCATTTTTGATCTCTTCTAGTGATTTATCTAAAAGCACTCTTGCTCCGATAAAATTTGATCCCTGATCACATCTGATTTGCTGTATGGGACCCCTCAAAGCTATCACACATCTTAAAGCATTTATGAAACTATCTGTCGTCATGTCATCCAGGCATTCGATGTGTACTGCTCTCGACGCCATGCAGGTCACTATCAATCCATATCGCTTAACTTCACGGCGACCTTCTTTCACAGAGAAGGGGCCAAAGCAATCAATGCCGCAGTAACTGAATGGGGGTGAAGGTTCTGTTCGATCCCTTGGTAAATCTGACATCCTCTGTTCTTCACTTTTGCCCCTGTTTTTTCTACAGGTTACGCATCTGTGTATTGCAGAAGCAACCGTCTTGCCTATACCAATGATATAGTACCCTTGGCAACGTATCTCATTCAGAGTAAAACCTCTTCCCTGGTGGGCTACCTTCTGATGGCAATGACGCACAATTAGGTCTACAATATGTCCTGACTTTGGCAAAATTACAGGGTGTTGTACTTCGTAAGACAGTGAGGATCGTGTCAGACGTCCTCCTACTCGCAGGGTTCCTTCTTCGTCAATATAAGGATCCAGCTTGGAGAGAGGGTTTTTCTTCGGAAGCGATCCATCTTTGATTTGCCTAATTTCGTCTTGGAACCGTTCAGCCTGAAGCAGCTTAAGAATAGTAAGTTCTGCCTTTCGTCGGTCAGCAGACAATGATGAACCCATTTTGAGTAGACGTTTTCTAATGGTTGTCACTGCTGTAATGGCATTGGTCCAGGATGAAAATCTATTGAACTTCTGTGTAAATGTTCCTGCCTTTTCTGTAGTCTCCACTGCATTTACTGTTGCTTTCTTCAACTCTGGATCATTTGGATCAACCTCTGGATTTTCCTCTACCATGCTTAGAACTGGGTTTCTCAGGAATTCTGGGCCTTTAAACCAATTTGATGCCATCAGTTCCTCTGGATACAGCCCTCTAGAAGCATGGTCGGCCGGGTTATCATTGGTTGGCACGTAGTGCCACTGACTAGGGTCAGAAGCGTTTTGAATCGTCTGAATCCTGTTGGCTACGAAGACATGAAATCTTCTTACATTGTTCTTCAAATATCCTAGCACTATCTTGGAGTCTGTCCAGAAATACTCCTTGAGGTTTTCATAGGTTATTTCAGACTTCAGCAGAGTACTCATCTTGGTCGACATTGTGGCTGCTGTAAGCTCTAATCTCGGAATTGTAGTAATCTTGAGTGGCGCGACTCGAGATTTGCCCAACATGATACAGCAGTGGCACTCGTTTTTGTTATTCACTACTCGAAGGTAGGAGCATTGGCCATATCCTCTGGTACTTGCGTCCGAAAAGTGGTGTATCTCTGCTGTGACAATTTTTCCAAAGTCTTGGGGAATATAGCATCTTGATAAATGAATTTCTGCTAGCTTTGGCAATTCACGCAGCCATTTCTCCCATCTTGGTCTGAGTTCTTCTGATATTGGATCATCCCAGCTGGCTTTGGTCGCACACATCTCCTGCAGTATCTGTTTGCCTAATAGGATAAATGGTGCTATACAACCCAAGGGATCATAGACAGAGGCAACAGTCGAAAGAATTCCTCTTCTAGTCATCGGTCTTTCATTCAGTGTTAACTGAAATCTGAGCTGGTCGCTATGGGTATCCCACTGAATTCCCAATACTCTCTCTGTGGCAGGTAAAGGCAAATCAACAGTGGTGCTCTGTGCCCCTCTTTCTGATACGGGAATACTCTCCAAAACTTCTTGGTTGTTGCTAATAAACTTGTGAAGTCTTATATTTGCTTTCTGAAATAGCTGACGTACGCCTTCAATAAGCTGCTTTGCCTCCTCAGCAGAATCAATGCTTAATAACAAGTCGTCTACGTAAAGGCAATTACCAGCTACCCAGCAAACCTTCTCATCAAATTCTTCTCCATAGTCTTCAACCAGTTGTTTCAAAGCAAAGTAAGCACACGCAGGGGAACTGGCAGCTCCAAACAGGTGAACTGTCATCCTAAATAGCTTAGGTGTGCCTTCTAGGTCTCCATCCCACCACAGGAACTGGAAGTAGTTACGATCTCGTGGGTCTACCTTGAACCGATAAAACATTCGTTCTATGTCTCCTACAACGGCTACTGATCCCTCTCTGAATCTCAGGAGACATCCTATCAGACTGTTGGTGAGGTCTGGACCTGAGATGAGGTTCTCATTCAGGTTAATGTTCTTATATCTCGCTGCGCAGTCAAATACTACCCTGAGCTTTCCTTTACGTTTATGGTAAACTCCATGGTGCGGCACGACCCATCTGTGTCCTCCAGCTACATCTTTGTCTGGAACAGGTTCAGCTTCTCCGCTTTCTATCATCGCGTCCATGAACTTCTTATATTCGGCGGCAAATTCTTTGTCTGCAAATTTCTTTCTCAGATGCTCAAGTCTTCTCATGGCCATGGGCATGTTGTCAGGCAACTGTGGGGCATCAGTTCTAAATGGTAGAGGCATGGTATAGAAATTGTCTTGGTCTTGATAGATTGTGTCTTTCATCTTCTTTAAGAACTTCAAGTCATCCTGGGACAAGGACTCTTCTGACTTGTGCTCATCCCTGAAGTCCGCTTCCAGTAACTGAATTATCTCTGGCTCAGTTACTGTCTCTTTAACCTTTGTTCTGTGGACAAAAGTCACTTCTCCTCTATCATCGACTCTCAAATCCTTTTGTATTTCTTTCCTCATCACTCTGTGACTGAGGTGATATTCATCTGTGTCTTCTCGTCCGGTCCTTCCCACGACGCTCCATCCCAGGGGTGTCTGTACTCCATAGGGTTCCTCGTTTGCTCCTACT
Source organism: Lingula anatina (assembly GCF_051362555.1). NCBI lineage: Eukaryota > Metazoa > Brachiopoda > Lingulata > Lingulida > Lingulidae > Lingula > Lingula anatina. The sequence goes on along the minus strand of NC_141771.1, from coordinate 145,283 downwards.
CTGACACTAAGGGGTACCAATGCACGAGAGCAGTTGTAACCTATAAGTAAACCTGCGTCGCAATTCTGGAGCGGTGCAATTTGGCTCTGTATATTTTGCAGATGATTCCATCTTCTTGCATCCGATGGTCTAGGTACATGTTTCTTGTTGAATGGTATGTTTTCTCTTGTATAACAGGTTGGTAGTGCTATAGTTTCTGTTAAGTTAAAACCTCTTACAGTCAATCCTGGAACCTTTGAAGTTTTGACTACATAGCTGGAGTTGACTGTTGAAATCCTGATACTTGTAGGTACGCTTTCTGCATTCAGCTTGGCTGCTAACTCATCGCTAATGAATGTAACATCACTTTGACTATCTAGAAGAGCATATGTCAGGATTTCATTCCCGGAATTTCCTACAGATACATAGACTGGAATTGTCATTGAACTGATAGCTCCCTCTTGGCAAGTACTTGACAATGTTCTTACATGTTGATCTTCTGGGTGTAGGGCTTCGTAGTCCCCATGTAGTATGGCAGGGTGTTTACGACCACATCTACTGCATTGTTCCTTCCTTTTACACTCCTTGGCTAAGTGACCGTTTCTAAGGCAGCTTAGGCAAAGACCTCTTTTCTTTATAAACTCCATTCTTTCTTGTGGCGTTTTTCTTTCGAAGTTTCGGCATTCTCTGATGTCGTGTCCTATTTTCTCACAGAATGTACAGGCATTTTTCGTGACAGGAGGCGTTGGTATAGCTTGATCGCTCGTCTTCGTCATAAGGCTGGTGGAAATGGGGGTTTTCTTGCTAAATGCAGTTTCAGCTGGTCTCATAACAGGGTTATTTACAATGTCGGATTCCTTTTTTACAAACTCTACAAACCTCTTGAAGCTTGGGAAACCTTGTGATTCTTCGACAATTCGGGCCCATCTTCGTGTGATCCATTCAGGTAGTTTCTGAAGTAACTTCCTATTTTCCCGACAGTCGTCCAGGATCTTCAACTCTCCTACATGATCTGTTGCTGCTAAACACTGCCTGAGAAAATCTGATAGTTTTCTAAGTCCCTTACTGTCTCTGCTGTTAATCTTGGGCCACTTTTCTAATTTGTCTCTGAAAGCCTCTGCTATCAAAAATTTATCACCATATCTATCTTCAAGTATCTCAAGGGCTTCAATGTAAGCCTCTTCTGAATCTAAGTAAAACAAATGATCCACTGTCTCTTTAGCTTCTCCTCTGAGGTACCTCTTTAGGTAGTACAGCCTCTCACTGGGTGGGATGTTTCTGCTTTCTATTAGAGTCTTGAATGCTAGTCGCCATGTTACATATGTTAGATAATTTCCCTCAAATACAGGTGGCTCTGGAATCGGTAATCTACTCAGGCTCAACTTCTCTAAGGCCCTCAAAACATCATGGCTATAGCTGCTGTCTGACTCCTTCTTAGTAGTATCTTCACCTCCCAATGCTTTCCTAAAGATTTCTTCCCTTTTCTTGCTTTCATTCAGTTCTGATTCTAACAAGAGCCGCTTTCTTCTCTGCTCTAAACGTATCTGTTGCTCTTCTATTTCTTGCTGTGCTGTAAGGTACTTCAGCCTTTCCTTCAAAGCAGCCTGTCTAGCTTCTTCTTCTAACTGTCGCTCCTTAAAAGATACGTTTGAGCCGGCTTGACTGACGGAGTCATCTGGATCTAATTCCTCAATTAGTCTTCTTCTCAAATCATCTTTAGGCGATATGTTTCTGAATGTTACTTCTTGGTCAGTTGGTGTCTGAGAAGGAACTGTCCTAGTGCTGGGAGTCTTGGTAATGGTAGCTGCATCCATTTTTAATGTCAAGCAGTGAGCAGGTATTCTTAGAAAGGTGGGAGGGGGCAGGTGGTATGGGCAGCGTAACTTATTTGGATTCAAATAAACTTATCTACACTACACAAGTCAAGTAAATTTCAAAATGTAGTCAGTTTCTCTATAAGTAATAAGCTAGCTAAAACATTTGAACATCAACAGCAAACATGTCAAATTGCCGAGTATCTTAATTTTAACAAACAAATAAATTAATAATCATATGTATATTTAGATAGCCAATAATATATTCAGCTACACTGAGGTCTACTAGTATTTATAGTTATCTGTGGATATGAAATCAAGTGTCAACATATACTCGAGAAAGTCTCAATTTCAGCTTTATTGCAAGCTGCGGATTGGATCTTAGCTCAATTTCCTTAATTACAGTCCCACCAGTAACTGCTAGTACTTGACTGGGCCGGGTCATCTAAATAATGGCTGTTGACTGGCTCCAGGCATCTCAGATATCTAGAGTTACCACAGGTTGGAAATAGGTCATAAATTCTGTCTTCTTGGTTCGGTTGTTCGGTACGGGCCGTCTCAGGGCTTTAGTTGCGGACTATTGGTATGGGCTATCTCAAATCCCAGTCGTTGACTGTAGCCACTTGCAATACTCACACACAACAACAACAGCTTTGCGTCGTTTTTACTGATTTATTAAACCTTAAACCGTCAACTGAAAAGAATAATTGAAATAAAATATGAAAATCATCTCATATTCTTGCCCTAGTTCTTTTATATAATGCTATTAAGTCGCTTAAATAACATCTTTACTTAACAGTTGCATGTTATCCTATCTTTATCTCCAAAATATAAGTAACTCTTACCGACTTTGGGCTATTCTAGTGTAATGCAAGCGACTGGGTTCTAAATGATTGTGTAGTAAATCTCATCTGGCGCAACTAACACAATGGAAAAAATACGCTTTTAAAAAATAACATTGATTACGAACATAAAACAAACAATCTTTAACTCGCAACTAGTACAGCTACATTCTCGTTTCTAAACAATACACTACACTTTACTGAACTTTCTTTACTCCAATACTGAAAGGCACAGTGATTGTGTTACATGTACTGTGCATTGTACATCAGACCGGCATTTCTAACGCTACTCAAAGTTGCAGTTTACAATGGAAAACTAATTTTATCTTCTCGCAATTATCTTTAAATGAACTTTCATAACTTAAAATTAATTGCTAACCTTATGGGCCAGATTCCTGTTACAAAAACACTTGTAATTACGGCTGTCTCAGCATTTAATATCAGCCGATCTCATTCCACATGGAATCACATTCTATCCCATCATTATCATAAGCGCGCTAAAAACAATTGTTACTCAACACCGATGCGACAAACAAGTGAGTAGCGCGTCCGAAGTAAAGAAATAAGATTTATCTATAAAACACTGCTCTGGCAGTAACACACCCCCTCCCACACCCTCCCCTCTCGGGGGCTTCGCCCTCTCGTGTCCGCTTACTGCCCCCCTGGCATTTTGCTCAGGCTACGGCCCTGGCTTCTGGACGGTACAAAATTGTTTAAAAAATCAATTTTTGTCTTTTAAATCTGTTAAGCAACGTTACATGTTTAAAGGTCAATTACTGAATATAAAATAGGAAGCTTAGGGACAATATATACCGAACGTGGTGATTAAGGTTGTGTTAAAAAAGCCGATCCAGGTATATCGCATTATGTGACTTCTTTAAAATAAAATAAAAAAGGGAAGAAAAAAAGAAATCCCTTTCGCTTTCGGTTTATAATGTGGGCTAACGTACCGAAAATGAGGCCAAATTATGGAGAGTCCTTTTATTTTTACCGGTCTTCCCACAATGCATTGCGAAACAACATGGTGAGCGTGCGTACTGCATTGAGTGAAGTCTTGATTATGTTAGGGTGCATTTTTAAATGGTTCAAGCTTCGATTTATTTAGTTAATATCTTAAATACGTCTTTACATTTTCTGCATCACTATGAAATAAGTCTGTTGTTATTTTTTTGTGCTAGAAACTTGTATTTGTACAGTTTACCATCGCCATTGGAAGTTGTCAACACTCGCAAGTTCGCAACAGTAGACTTGGCGTTGAAATTTAGGGTATATTGGTTTAAATTTGTTTGATGATAACGTGTTTGATGTTTGCCTTACTCTGTTTAACTCCAGGATCAAGGACAAGGTCCTCCTCCAATGATGAGGCCTCCTTTTGGGGTGAGTTCTTTTGTTACAATTTTCCACGAAAAGGTTTAAAGATGATTGTGTCAAATTCTAAATATTTGTGTCATTCGAAGATATTATTATAGTTTTCAGAAAAGTTCATCTTTCTTTTCTGTTAAATTTTCATTTTCTGAAATCATCAAAGTATTTTCAATTTGGTCCTGTATTGGGTCTTGATGAGTGACCTCTGTTGTTGATATGACTCATTTGTTTGAATAATTAATGTACTTTATTGCTGAATAAATTTGCAGTACTATATTTGGTTATACATTTCCTATTTGTTATTTTGCTAAATATTTTGCAAATGTTCCTATTGAAGCCATTCTTTTCAGTTCTCTTGGCTTTCTCTCAGATGAATGTTGTTTATTTTTTTACCAAAAATTAAATTATGTTCACAGAAAACAATTAATCAGAAAGCAGCAAAATGTTTCCTATTTTCCTATCCAGAATTAAAAAGGTTTATTATCTTACAGAGAGTGGGTTCTATTAATTTATTATAAATTGACCAAGTATAAAAACTGGCTGTTTTCTATTTCAGATGCCTCCTCCTGGACAAGGTCCTCCAGGGTCAGGATACCCAGGGATGCCCCCTATGGGGGGTCCTAACCCTCAGGGCTATATGCCTCCAGGTATGTTGCTCCTCTGTATATTATAACAGATTTTTAGAGTGCTCAACTTAAGATTTCTCCACAAAAAATTAATACCTAAAGGGGATTTTCCTGAAAATAGCAACATTTTCTCCAACTAACCAAAATTTACCTCCCCTTTCCTGACACTCGCCATAATTCTGTAACAATCTGGGAAGTTGATTAATATGTAATTTTAAAATTAATAAATGCGTGTTTATGACCTTATACTTTGTCAGTCTCAGTCTAAGAATATTCAGTTTGGCTAATTAAAGTTGCTTAATCTCTGAAAATATCTAGAAATTGCTTTTTATGTACAGACGCAGTCTGTACGTATAGTCGTCATTTCTTTTAAAGTTTATTACTTACCATATATTAGTCTTAAGATGTTTTCAGGGACAATTGAAGAATAAATAAACAAAGGTGTATATTCCAGTAGGTATTAGTTAACAAAGTGTAAATCACTTATTAGTACTATAATTTCTTTTCGGTGACAAGTTTTTCTCAAGTTGTAGTAAGTCCTTGTAAATAGACAGTTTTTTTATTGTGTATTTTTTTACTGTATTTTTTTTTGTAACTCCAGGTTACGGAGGTCCTCCCGGCGGTATGCCACCCCCAGGGTACCCAGCCAACATGCCACCCCCTAATTTTTCTGCCCCACCCACTTCAGGTATGTCAGCTAAATAATAATATAATGTCAGTTTTGTTTCAATTTATATTAAAACCATAAAGGGATAAAATTTTACTAAAGCAAGCAATGTTTGCTTGGTACTTTTATGATATCATTGTCAGACCATATGGTAAGTCAAAATCTAAGACTTGTCCATTATATTCTTATACTTAAGTTATTAGTACCACCAGCGTGTACGCTGGCGGTACTCATGGTTTTAGTCCCGACCCGTCTCGTACAGCTCCGCCGGCTCCGCCGGCTCCTGCGGCTCCGCAGGATGACGTGGGATACAAGTCACCGTTACCGCTTCTCCTCCTAGACCGCAAGGACCTGTGTCCCCATCTCTTGGATTTAGGTCACATATAATCTCACCTTGAACACCCAGGTTTTTTTGTCTCAGTTGGTGCATTGACCTGGGCGTGACGCTTGTTGAAACGCACCCTTGTCAAAATGTTTGAAAATTCAATGCTAAATATCTTCCAGACTGATGGAATTATGGGAAAAATTTCTACAGATGGCTGACCGAAAGTCATATGTGAGGATTTCAAATATGCCCTTGGATTTGACCTTTGACCTTTATTTCAAGGTCAAATGGGCCAAAATTTTCTAAAAATAGGAATTTTTTGCGAGAAAATTTTTATTTCAGCCCATTTTCAGAAACTAAACAGATCTTACCTATAATATTATGGGCAGGTGTTACCCTTAGGGTCATCTTTCATTTTCGTGAGTTTGGGGTCAATCGGTGCATTTTCATGGTAGCAGCGGCCATTAGATGCCGAAACTGAAAACTCTCTCTAATTCTGGTACCGTTAATGCTAGAGACCTCTTGTTTTATGCATTTTGTAGAACTTGTCAAGGGCAACACTGGGGGTAGTGTCTATTTTTTTTGTTTTCAATACGGCTTAGGCATTGCACTATATCAAAAAGTTCAACATCCTAAATTCAGTGGTGAAAATAAAATGTGAAATCCTCAAAAATTAGCAGAGATATGCCCATAGTTACTTTTGAACTTGAATAGGAAGTCATATACTGGTAATCTAACTGTAAAATTGAAATTGACCTTTGACCTACTTTTCATGATGAACTGCACTTTGCAAGTTTTCTGATCTTTATATCTCCAAAACTGGCAAAGATACGCCCATAGTTACTATTGAACTTGAATAGGAAGTCATATAATGGCAATCTAACTGTGATCCTGAAATTGACATTTGACCTAATTTTCACCATGAACTGAACTTTGCAAATTTTCCAGCCCTTATATCTCTAAAACTGGCAGAGATACATCCATAGTTACTGTTGAACTTGAGTGGGAAGTCATATACCGGCAATCTAACTGTGACCTTGAAATTGACCTGTGACCTACTTTTCACCATGAACTGAACTTTGAAAAATTTCTCTCCCTTATATCTCGAAATCTGGCAGAGATAAGCCCATAGCTACTATTAAACCTAAATAGGAAGTCATATACCGGCAATCTAACTGTGACCTTGAAATTGACCTTTGACCTACTTTTTATGATGAACTGTACTTTGCATGTTTTCTGGCCTTAACATTTCCAAAATTGGCAAGGAAATGCCCATAGTTACTATTGAACTTGAATAGAAAGTCATGTACTGTGACCTTGAAATTGACTTACTTTTTCATCATGAACTGAACTTTGCATATTTTCTTGTCCCTCACATCTTCAAAACAAGCAGAGATATGCCCAGTGTTGCCCCTAGGTTTTCTCTTTTGTCAGCATATATGCAACACTGATAACTCATTTCAAGGAAAACCAATAGGCCTATTGTCCAGAAAATCACAGGAGTGATCAATGTTAGGAAAATACAGGCCAATTGGAAAATCTGCTTGATTGGACCATTTTTATGTTATATTTTTTCTATTTTTTTTTCATAATACTACTTTGAGAATTCTTGTTTATTGCATAGAGCTTGTCAAGGACAAGACTGGTTGTGGTGTCCCTTTTTTTTGGGGGGGGGGTTCCATTCGAATGCGCTCACTCCAGCTGGTGGTACACTATCCGGAGGCGGTATCGCCTCTCTGATCCTCTAGTTGAAATTTCTTCTCCTTCCCAATTTCAAAAGGTTTAGAAAGGCTGTGAGTGTGGGATTATGATAATATTGTACTTTTTATTTTTTTTCTAATGAGACATTTGACAATAATTTTGCATCATTAGTGTCATTGTTATCCTGTGTTTTCATGTGTTTAAGGAGGGGCCAATAACTCTGCTGTCATATCAGCTCCGCCCACTAATACAGCTGGACAGCCACAGACTGGAGGTAAGTTAATCATCTTAGCCCCGCCCACTAATACAGCTGGACAACTGTAGACTGGAGGTAAGTTAATCATCTTAGCACCTCCCACTAATACAGCTGGACAGCCACAGACTGGAGGTAAGTCAATCATCTTAGCTCCGCCCACTAATACAGCTGGACAGCCACAGACTGGAGGTAAGTTAATCATCTTAGCTCCGCCCACTAATACAGCTGGACAACTGTAGACTGGAGGTAAGTTAATCATCTTAGCACCTCCCACTAATACAGCTGGACAGCCACAGACTGGAGGTAAGTCAATCATCTTAGCCCCGCCCACTAATACGGCTGGACTTTGTAACTCGAAAGCATTGTGTACTGCAAATAGCAATATCACACAGAGGCTACAATATATCATGTGGCGCGAGTGTGGGCAAGTTATGGAATCAAGACGCCCGGCTGGGTCGCAATGCGCGATGCTTTCAAGTTACGGGGCCCTGGACAACTGTAGACTGGAGGTAAGTTAATCATCTTAGCACCGCCAACCATGCTCTGCCTACTGACTGGTCATTCAGATAGTAGTAATCTTGCCCAGTGGAGCTAAGCTTCTGATCTGAGAGATCATATCAGGAAACTTAACAAGTTCACTTGAAGATGATTGTGAAATCGTTGAGACATTGGAGAGTTTATGTTACTCATGCTTTATTTTAAATGTTCAGTTCAGTAACCATTCACATCGCTTATGTCAGTACAGTAAATGGACTAGTCAGCAGGTCAGCATGTCAGCATGACAGCAAGCAAGCAAGGTACATAATCTAGGAAAGAAAACAATAAATAAATAAAATGAATAAATACATAAAGAAATAAATAAATACAGGAAACTATAATTTACTAGATATATTGAACATTACATTACATTAAATCGGTTATATATAGCGAGACTTGAAATTTGCTATATCTATACAATGAACACAAATGATATGAAGTTTACCTTATAATGCAATAATCATAATTAAAACATTATATACTGAATTACAGGAAGGGTTTACAGTTGATAATTAAACCAATGCATTCTCATATTTACCATTTATCGTATTTCATATTAATGGCCACACCCTATCAGGTGCTCTATCTTATATACCTATTTTTTCACCTTTATAATTTATACAGAAAACTTACAAATACACTATGCAAACACATTTGATAGTATAAACACTTACATTATGATTTCTCCCTTTGAACTGGTACAATACACTTTACTACGTTGGGAAATACGGTTAACTGCAGGAGAGACCCTTCTTGTACAGATTCTTTAGCGTTATGACTCAGTAACATTCAAATAAGCGCGCTACTCACGCAAGTAATGAAAACTACTCACAACTGTTATAGCTAAAACAAGGAATCTGTACTTACACCTTGTTTATATAAAACAGGGAATCTGGCACTTACAATGATATTTTGTTTTATATCAGGTTTCCAGACCATGCCCCAACAGATGGCAACACAGTCTTCACTTCCTGTGGAGATGTCACCTGCAGGTACTCTGGCAGAGAGTGGACCCATGCCACCAAAGGTACACACCAGTCTTAATGCACTCATTGTTATTTATAGCAAAGGTTAAATGGATGTGTTAAAGAAAGCTCTTTGTTTGCTTGTTGTTCCCAGATAATGTAATTATTGTGAAGCTGTTTTAAGGGCTATATGCTGTTACAAAAGCATCAAAAGATGATGAGAACTATCCCCCTTAGCTTGGACTTATGAAGATGGAAGTTGTTATAAATGGTAAAATGTAAGACAGTATAATTTTTATATTTCAGAAATCCAATTGGACAGAACACAAGGCTCCAGATGGAAGGACATATTTTTATAATGCCACCACGAAGCAATCTTCCTGGGAAAAACCAGATGAACTGAAGACACCTGCTGAGGTGAACTACCGCTCTCAGTTTGTGGCTCTAGAAAAAACAATCCATGTAAAAATGGCCTTTGAGATCTAATCCATTAAATTTTCTGAAGGCTGAATTTTTCATTTTTTGCCCTGTATTCTGAAAGAAAAAAAACATTTTGAAAGTTGCTGATCATGTTAAGGAAAGGACAAATATTTATACAGTAAATAACAAAAATCAAACAATAGAAAAAATCAACCCAAGGAAGACAGCAGCAAGGTTTATTTCCATAACAGATATAATTGTAAATTCCTATATCTGGGAGATATCACAATATTTATTGTATTACAGCTGCTGTACTCCAAGTGTCCATGGAAGGAACACAAAGCAGACAGTGGCAAGGTATATTTCCATAACAGCCAGAACAAGGAGTCCAGGTGGACCAAACCTAAAGAACTTGAGGACATTGAGTGTAAGGATGACTGTCAGCTGAAATCAACCCTTCCTGATTTTTACTTTAGTGAAAAAATTCTTTAAATTGGCCATTGTTTCTTTTAACCTGGCCAAAGTGGATTATATTTAGCATTTGATGAAAATTCTGTGCTAGTGTCAGGAAAAGATTTTTTACTTTAAGTATATGAAATCGGATACGATGACCCCCCCCCCCCCCCCCCCCCATGGAATCTTTACACTTATTATTTTTATTAAATAGCTTTGCTGCTAAATACTGGACAAATAACTGCTATGTTATAAAATTCTCCTCTCTAACTGTAATCAAGACTTTGACCCAACTTTATCAGAAGCAAATAATTGTCATTAAAATTAGGCCATGTTCAGTGCTTGTATCTTAAAGATTTGTCCAGTACAATTTCAAAGCAGTTACTTAATAAATATTGTGAAGTTTCATGGGTGTAAACTGGAGGAAAGCGGTTTTAATTGCAATTTTCTAATGTATAAATTTTGTTAACTGTCAGTGCTGGTCAAGACGAGATCAGAGACAGATCTAAGGAAGATAGCCGACCAGGTCCTAAACCAGGGGATGACCATTGCCCAGGTTCTAGCCACTGCCCAGTCCCAGACTGCACCTGCCGCCGTCCCCACTGTCACACCACATATACCCATACCAACACCAGTGGTGCCGGCGCAGACACCAGCAGCAGTGGTGGCTCCACCTAGTGTCACCACAGCACCGCCAGCTGCAAAAGCTGCCAAGGCTGCCAGCAATATTCAGCCATCCTCTGCTATAGAACAAGCCATGCAGGCTACTCTGGCCAGTATAGAGCTGCCGCCATTGCCTACAAAACCCTCTGAACCCAAGGAGGAGAGCTCGAGCAGGTAAGATCACCAGAGGGGAAGGGGGAGGGATGCAGCTCAAGCAGGTAAGATCATCAGTGGGGAAGGGGGAGGGATGCAGCTCAAGCAGGTAAGATCACCAGTGGGGAAGGGAGAGGGATGCAGCTCAAGCAGGTAAGATCACCAGTGGGGAAGGGAGAGGGATGCAGCTCAAGCAGGTAAGATCACCAGTGGGGAAGGGAGAGGGATGCAGCTCAAGCAGGTAAGATCACCAGAGGGGAAGGGGGGGCAGCTCAAGCAGGTAAAATCACCAGTGGGGAAGGGGGGCAGCTCAAGCAGGTAATATCACCAGTGGGGAAAGAGGGGGGCAGCTCAAGCAGGTAAAATCACCAGTGGGGAAGGGGGGGGGCAGCTCAAGCAGGTAAAATCACCAGTGGGGAGGGGGGGGGGTCAGCTCAAGCAGGTAATATCACCAGTGGGGAAGGGGGGGGGGGGGGGCAGCTCAAGCAGGTAAAATCACCAGTGGGGAAGGGGGGGGCAGCTCGAGCAGGTAATATCACCAGTGGGGAAGGGGGGGCAGCTCAAGAAGGTAAGATCACCAGTGGGGAAGGGGTGGGGGCTGCTCAAGCAGGTAAGATCACCAGTGGGGAAGGGAGAAGATAATAACATGCAGAACATGCCATGAATGCTGTAAAAATCACTTTGTCACAGAGTGATGTTTTGTTTTCAGATGAATTGCAAGGTATTGAGGATGCTTTAATATTTTGGCTTGACCAAGAATTAAAAAAGAAATTGCAAGGTATTGAGGATGCTTTATTATTTTGGCTTGACCAAGAATTAAAAAAGAAATTGCAAGGTATTGAGGATGCTTTATTATTTTGGCTTGACCAAGAATTAAAAAAGAAATTGCAAGGTATTGAGGATGCTTTATTATTTTGGCTTGACCCAGAATTAAAAAAGAAATTGCAAGGTATTGAGGATGCTTTATTATTTTGACTTGACCAAGAATTAAAAAAGAAATTGCAAGGTATTGAGGATGCTTTATTATTTTGGCTTGACCCAGAATTAAAAAAGAAATTGCAAGGTATTGAGGATGCTTTATTATTTTGGCTTGACCAAGAATTAAAAAAGAAATTGCAAGGTATTGAGGATGCTTTATTATTTTGACTTGACCAAGAATTAAAAAAGAAATTGCAAGGTATTGAGGATGCTTTATTATTTTGGCTTGACCCAGAATTAAAAAAGAAATTGCAAGGTATTGAGGATGCTTTATTATTTTGGCTTGACCAAGAATTAAAAAAAAAATTAGAAACAATAATGGGTTTGTGAATTATGAATTCACAGAATTTTGCTAAGGTGGCAGTTTCACATAAACTTGGTTCCTGTGTTTTGTGAAGTAGAAATGATATGGCAGGTGATAAACATATAATATTCCCTGTTGTTTTTAGTGGAGAATCTGAGGATGAAGACAAACCAGTGGAAACAAAGCCCATTTCCTTCAAGAATAAGAAAGAAGCCATTGAAGCTTTCAAGACTCTTCTCAAAGAGAAAGTAAGAATGTTTACATAATTTTGAATCACTGAATGTTTATGTTAACTAAAAGATTAACTTCACTTGGATTGTTTTGTACTTGATGTGTTTACTTTGGTAATTGCTAAATTGTTGTGACACTCCAGTCATCTTTTGTTGAGTGAATGGTTTGTGATTGGGTTTTTCTGTTTATAAAGAGTGTCAAAATTATTTCACCCTGAGTAACATGGTTATCTATATTCATAACCCCATATATTGATATTGTGTTGTACCCTGTGTATCATGTGTTATATATATTTCCCACTGTATAGGACGTCCCCTCCAATACCACTTGGGAACAGGTGATGAAGTTGATCATCAATGACCCCAGATATGGTGCCCTGAAACACCTGAATGAAAAGAAGCAGGCATTTAATGCATACAAGACACAGAGAAGCAAGGAAGAAAAGGTAGGCACCCTCTCCTAGCTAAGTAACTACCAAGAAAAAATAATATTATAAATTGTCAATGTTTTATAAGCTGGTGTATTCTTACCACAAAGTACCTAGTTCAAGCTTGTTAACTTGTGTCAAACCATGTTATATCAGGGTTTCCGTTAGCGCAATATTTGTGCGTCCCTGACGCTTTTTTATCAAAATTGACCCCCATTTTTAAATGTATTGCGTCCATTTGACGCACATTTATCTAATTTATCCGGCCAGTTTTCAAACTGGCTGGGAATGTGTAAATACAAGGAATACGTTTTTGTTTCCTTTCTGGACGATATTTTTACTTCATTCGAAGAGACGGGATGAAAATTCCGGGGAGTTCCCAGCTAATTATACATAATTTATTAACCTCAGTTTCACTCACATATACTATTTTGTGACTGGCTGAGATTGGGGATGACGTAATATACAGTCTCGTTTTCGTTTCCGTGATACCCTTACACCACAAAATGGCCGCACACATGTGCTCACGCTTTTCGCGTTTTTTACAGACTTGTTCCTCTGTTTTTTCATTATCAGTTGTGCACAGTAGTCATGGCTAAGCGTTTTGTTTAAAAAATGACGTTGTTGAACTTAAAATACTTCGTTGGTGCACAGCGTAGCAAAAATGAAAACGAAGTGAGGAAGAGAAACGGATTGATATTGAAATTGGAAAGAAGGTGGGCCCCAGCGGACTTATAATCTGGAGGAGAGGAAAAAGATGTGTGGAGTTAATATTATTATCAACAGCAACATAAATCTTACTGCTTTATTACGGGTTCTGAAAATTATCGAGCATATGTATGTCTCTTCTTCCCGTCTATCATACACCTGGACCAGTAGTGGTTTCTTTAGACGTATATGGACAGATACAGATGTATGTACCGGTACATGCACCCTACAGTTCACGACCACTAGTTGGAGAAAGTGCACATGAACTCGATGAAGGCTCACATTTTGAATTTCTTGTTATCAGAAAGAAATAAAATGAAGAAGGAATTTAGACTCAGGGTGGACAGTCCCTATCAAAGTTTCAATTGTATGAAAGCGACTGCCTTACTTATACCCCCTTTACACTGGACGGCGTCCTTTCTGCGTCCTCTCTGCGAACATGAAATTTGGCATCGCTGTGGTCTTAATAAAGAGGCACGAGCATTAATTTTGTATCAGAATGAATGCTCAATGATCGGCCAGTTGTCGGCACGTAAAATATTATAATTTTTAAACTCTCAAATGGGGCCGGACTGCTGGACGCAGAAAGGACGCCGTCCAGTGTAAAGGGGGCTTTATCGGTTTCACAATGCATATTATGTTATTGTCAAAAACAACGGGTGAACTAGTTTTCTGATTAACGGACGTTTTTATTTTATATGTTTGATATTACTGGCTACACATTCTTCATTGTATTTTTTTAGTCCTTGTGTCAATTTACAACGCATTTTTCATTAAATAAAATAAAACTTGTTATGCAAATAATTTTTTGTCTATATTTTTTCTACAAGTTTATATATATATATTAATATTAGTATTAATATTAATATTAATCTGACAGAATTTTCAAGCTTGTCAGACCGAATGGGCCTTTGATAAAGTCTGTAAAATTTGTAAATGTCAATAAAATTCAGAAAGTTCCATTAGTGACATTCTTTAAATGGCCTACACCTACAGCTTTCACATGGTATGGTCTGTCATTGATAGGGATGGTCTGGTGGCAGAGTACCCCATAAATAACACTTATGACTTTTGTTGTTTTTATTGCTTGTAATATTTATTTCAATGTTATTTCAAACTTATGAATTCTTGACCCCTAAATTTTGAAAATGACCCCCATTTTTAAAAAGTGGGGGTCAAAATGACCCTGGCATGCAAAATCTAGTGGAAACCCTGTTATATGTTACATGACGTGTAGAGTTCTTTTACAACAGGTATATAACAGGGCTTCCAGGTCATGATGTTGTCATAGTAACTGGTATTAATAGTGTCAGAGATGTTCTGCTTTAAAGAGATTACTGTGAGGTGGATTGTCCTTTAAATTGCAGTCACTCATGTTTCTTGGACAACCTTCATTATCCCACTTCCTCTTCTTGGACAACCTTCATTATTCCACTTCCTCTTCTTGGACAACCTTCATTATCCCACTTCCTCTTCTTGGACTTCATGATCATTAACTGACAAGTGACAAAATCTGTCTAGTTAACAATGTACAGGGCCATGAAAGTCCGAAGCAATAGTGATGAAAAAAAAAAAATCTTCTTAAACTTTCACTGTCATCACATATTTCTGTGGTAGGTATTTGGATAAATATGTCTAGTTGACTACTAATGTTAAGATTACTATAAATATGTCTAGTTGACTACTCAAGTTAAGATTACTATAAATATGTCTAATTGACTACTCAAGTTATGAATACTGTAAATATGTCTTGTTGACTACTAATGTCAAGATTACTAATGCATTTTTTTGTGTTAGGAAGATCTTGTTCAGTTGTATCTTTTTCCAGGAACAAGAAAGGTTGCGGGCCAAACAAGCAAAGGAGGATTTAGAAAACTTCTTGTTGCACACAGACAAAATTCATTCCACAATCAAATACAGGTATGTGTATTATTTGAAGAGAAAGGACTGTTATACAAAAAGGAAAAATATGCTAAAGAGTCAAAGAATTAAGTTTTTTTTCTTTA
Organism: Lingula anatina; assembly: GCF_051362555.1. Classification (NCBI taxonomy): domain Eukaryota; kingdom Metazoa; phylum Brachiopoda; class Lingulata; order Lingulida; family Lingulidae; genus Lingula; species Lingula anatina. The sequence continues at coordinate 129,863 of NC_141771.1, read as the reverse complement.
AATATGAAAAAGAGAAAATATCTTCTCATATAAAGACTGCAGACAACGCTGTCCATAATGTGCTGAACGTTGAAATGCAAACAGTTCAATTTAACAGAATGTGTTCAGTAAGTCTTAGGTTAATTTCAATTATTGATTGATTAGGCGTGCAGACCAGCTATTTGCTGAGCTGGAGATATGGAAGAATGTTCCTGACAGAGACAGGAGAGATATCTATGAGGACGTCATTCATGTCATTGCCAAAAGAGAAAAGGTGAAAAAATGTCTTTCTCTAGATGTTCTGTAAAATGTATAGAACTTTGTGATAAGGTGTCAGATCTTGAAAAAAAAGGAAGAGAAAATATCAAGTACATATAAATAATTTGTAAGGTTTATGTTTTAAAAGACGGGCAGACATTTGTTGTGCAGCTGTCCACTTTTGTAGGATGACAAGTTGTGAAAGGATGACTGTTTTACTTCATTGTGCTGCTTATTTTGTTATAAGTTGAAAGGATGATTTTACTGAATTAATATTGTTCTGCTTTGAAAGCATGTTTGTATTGAATAAATATTGTGCTACTTTGCTCTCAGGAAGAAGCTAAAACTCTGCGTAAGAGGAACATCAAGGTGTTCAATGAAATCTTGGACAACATGCCCAGTTTGACCTATAGGACCACATGGTCAGAGGGTCAGGCTCTCTTACTAGACAACCCCACCTTTACAGATGACACAGACCTGCAAAGTAAGTGCTTCAATCACAGTACTAGTGTTTACCTTAGAATAACTGAAACAAGACATGGATAAGGATGACGCACTGATGTGTTTTGAGGACAGCTACTATATTATTATTGTTGTTGTTGTTTATTTATTTATTTATTTATTTATTTATTTATTATTATTATTATTATTATTATGAACCTTTGCAGACATGGACAAGGAAGATGCATTGGTGTGTTTTGAGGACCACATCCGTATGCTGGAGCAGGAATATGATGATGAGAGGGAACGAGACAGAAGGAGAATTAAACGACAGCAAAGAAAGAACAGAGAAGCGCTCCTTGTAAGTTGTCATATATAGAATTATAATATTATGACCTGAGAGAGAGAGAGAGTGTAGAGAGAGGTAGAGAGATGTGACACTGGGTACATAGAAATGAAGAAAGCACCAGAAAAAGTGAAACTGGACACTAATTAAAATTACTCCTTGAGGAAGTACTGTACACTTCCACTTTTTCTCCGTGCCTTGCAGGTATTCTTTGATGGACACTAATTAAAATATCTCCTTGAGGAAGTACTGTACAGTTCCACTATTTCTTCATGCCTTACAGGTATTCTTAGATGAGCTTCATGACAACGGCAAGTTAAACTCTATGTCCCTGTGGATGGATCTGTACTCTACAATCAGCACTGATGCCAGGTTTGACAACATTCTGGGGCAGCCAGGGTCCACCCCCCTGGACCTGTTCAAGTTCTATGTGGAAGATTTAAAGGCCAGGTTTCATGATGAGAAGAAGATTATTAAAGAGATTTTGAAGGTTTGTGTGGAGGAGAAAATAGTGCATTTTTAACACATTAACATTGATATTTATTCTTTTTTTTTTTTTTTTTTTTTTTTACATTTCATGCCATCTGTGCCACATATTTTGTGATGTATGGTGAAGCTGTTTCTATCATTTAAAAAACCTAAAGACAGTGTGGACAAATACGTTTTATTTTATACATTAAGGCTTACATTTACGTTTTATTCATTTTGTATCTCCCCCCCCCCCCCAAAAAAAAAAAAAGGGGATGGGTGATTTACACCACAATAACATAGTAGCACTAATGTCTGTTTTATTATCATCATGTCTTTCTCAAGACATCAGTTTGTGTTAAGTTAACAAAAGAAGGACAAAAAACGCAAAAAATCAAGATCTAGTGGCACACAGTGAATAAGGTATCACTTGCTTTGAAACATTGACAGTTTTATATATGAAGTAATGAGTAAACATGCAAGAGAAAAAAAGGAGATTTTCAATTGCAGGAGAAGGGCTTCCTGATCAATGTAGAGACAACCTATGAAGATTTTGTGAAGTCGCTAAAGTCAGACAGCAGGTCCAAAACTCTGGATGCTGGCAATGTTAAACTGACCTATAATAGTGTAAGTATATATTGGATTTCATAAAGTATAGAGTGTAGAGTATAAAACCACATGACTACAGATAGCTCATCATTTCACTTGTACTAGTTTGACAGTTCAGTGCAAATGGCATGAAGAGTTTATTGATATGAGTGCAGGTAATGAGTAAATGAAGAGGACAGGGGTTTGAGAATACATTAACTTGTATTAATTAAAATAAATGACATGCAAACTGTAGTAATGAATTATGAGAAAACAGACAAACTTTTTGTTCAAATTAATACTCCATTTCAGGTCATATAGTGTGAATTAATTGCCCCAGTTTCTGTATGTACAATTGTATATCTCTTTCAGTTAATAGAAAAAGCTGAAGCCAGAGAGAAAGAGAGAATGAAGGAAGAAAGTAGAAAGGTGAGAGTGGGAAGTTGTCAGGAAATAGTCAGGAACAATGAAAGGAAAAAAAATGAGGGTTGAAAAGTTTAATGACATTGTGATATTAAAAACTTTGTGAAATAAACATTGTGATATTGGTTACGTTTGACAACAATTTTTGATGAGGGTCTACGTTTTCTTGGCTTGTACAGTTTACCTATGATAGATGTAAATGAGAGTTCATAATTGTTTTTCTATGCTGTTACAATTTGCCTATAGCCGTTAATAAGGGTCATTAGTTATAAATTATTGTGTGTGTGTGTGTGGGGGGGGGGGTCTACAAAAGTGCATGATTATGAGTTATTTTTAATTAATTAATTAATCTATTTATTTTGTTTCTGTATTTCTAGCAAAAGAAGTTGGAGAATGCGTTCAAGTCGATGCTGAAGCAGGCGACGCCCCCTTTGGAACCCACCACACAGTGGGAAGATGTGAGTGCGAACAGTTCTTGGAGAGGAGACATTTTAGTTATTAACTTAATTAGAATATAAGATAATATTCTTTAGATACTGTAAAATGCTTATATGTAAGCTCCATAACTGATTTTTTATTAAAATGATTATTAGTAGGAAAGTGATCATGAAATTTCCTTCTGGCTAAGTAAAGTATCATATTAAAACTTGCTGCCATTCACAAGCTATGATATTAGATTTTAAGGTTGAAATGTTAAACATGTCACTGAATGTTTCTTTATAAGAGTTATGTACAGCTGTACTGTCATGACCAGTCCTCTTTATAAGAGTTGTGTACAGCTGTACTGTCATGGCCAGTCCTCTTTATAAGAGTTGTGTACAGCTGTACTGTCATGGCCAGTCCTCTTTATAAGAGTTCTGTACAGCTGTACTGTCATGGCCAGTCCTCTTTATAAGAGTTCTGTACAGCTGTACTGTCATGGCCAGTCCTCTTTGTTCAGGTACGTGAAAGATTTGAAGCAGATTCCAACTTTCAAATCATCAATCCAGAGTCTGAGAGGATAAGGCTATATAAGGAGTTCATAGCAGCCTTGGAGGAGGCCTGTATGCACCACCACCGCTCATATCCCAAGAAAAAGAAGACAAAGAAACACCGCAGCAAGAGGTCTAGGTCAAGGTCACAGGACAAGGATGTGGACAAGGACAAAGAGAGAGACAAAGAGAGGGTGAGGTTGTAATTAGTAAAGAGAGGGTGAGGTTGTAATTACTGAGATCTCGTGTTGAGAAGATAGCTGTAGTTCCTACTCAAGTTATGCTCATTATTAAATTACACTGTGTCTCAAAAGTCATTTATTATTTTTCAGGGATAAGTATTGGGATTTCTTGTTTATTTGAATGAAGGGAACTGTACAAGCCCACATTTTTTCTAACCTCACCATGGTATACACGGGAGATCACTGGTTATGCAATTTTTTCAGTCAAGTATTCCATTGAATCATAATAATTGAACTTGGCAAATGTGGCATTTCCGTCCAAACACACTAGAGATGTTTCAGAATTATATATCAATCTTTTTTCTGGACCTTGCATGGTAAAATCCAACAACTCACTGACATTGCCACTTTTATCCAAGTGATACCACAACATGGGTTAGTTCTTGAATTTTACCATTTCAGTGCTGGAACATGATTGATATATATTCCTGATTCTAATTCTACAGGATGATGAAAACATTTACACATTCAAGGTGTTTGTTTGCCCTTTAGTGTGCATGTATTCATTTTAAAAATATGGTAGATGAATTATTGATTAGCAAAACTGTTATACTCCAGGCTATGATGCTTACATTGTCTGTTGTTCTTTGTATTTTAGTCAGAGTCTGAAGAAGAAGAACGTCGACACAGAAAGAAGAAAAAGAGGTCAAGGTCAGAATCCAGGTCACCCTCACCACCACCTAGGTCAGAGTCCAGGTCTCCATCACCAGGTAAGGGGGAAGGGGTGGGCAGAGAGAGGCAGACAGACACTGATTTACTAAACAACTGATACATGGACCTGACTGACTGTCTGAGAGACATGTATTGAGGGAGAGAGAGAGAGAGAGAGAGAGAGAGAGAGATAGTGGGGGGGAGAGAGAGAGAGAGAGAGAGTGGGGAGAGAGAGAGAGAGGAGGAGAGAGAGAGAAAGTGGGGGAGAAAGAGAGAGAGAGAGTGGGGGGGGAGAGAGAGAGAGAGAGAGAGAGAGTGGGGGAGAGAGAGAGAGATAGTGGGGAGAGAGAGAGAGTGGGGGAGAGAGAGAGAGGGAGAGAGAGAGAGACAGAGAGAGAGTGGGGGGGGAGAGAGAGAGAGAGTGGGGGGGAGAGAGAGAGAGAGAGAGAGAGAGAGAGAGAGTGGGGGGGGGAGAGAGAGAGAGAGAAGGGGGAGAGAGAAAGAGACAGAGAGAGTGGGGGGGGGGGGGGGGAGAGGAAGAGAGCTGTGGAGGTTCCATGGTAACTTCTGTTGTAAGGCACTTTGATATTGCTAATTCCAGTGCTAGGTTTAATATTGGAACATCCTTTTTGTCCAAAAAATAAAAGTATTTTGTGTATGTAAAACTTCCCCAATAATATAGGACAGTCAGCTGATATATTGAAAAGATAAATTGATCAGTGAATTTTTCAGAAGAAACAGAGAGAAAGAAGCCAAAGAAGCACAAGAAAAAGAAGAAGAAGAAGCATGCATCTAGATCTGTAAGTGGAAAAAGCTGTTGTACAGCTTTTTATTTAGTTATATTAAAACATTTTAGTTGGCTTGGGTAGGGGTAAAGGAGTTAGTCTTGGGCAGTGGTAAATTGATGGAGGTTAATTAGTCTTGGATAGTGGTAATGATGACTGCAAAAGGGGTTAAACCTGTTGCATGAATTGGGTAAAACTGGTATTATCATTTTTTTTCAAACATACTACTCAAAAGTATTCTGGTGAGATTATGTTGCAAGTTTTGGTGTTGAAGAATACCTAAATTTCTTCATCATATTCAAAAATTTTAATTGTAGCCATCTCGGTCGCCATCAGAGGAGGAGGAGGGTGAGAGGAGAGACACAGACAGAGGGTCAGGCAGGAGAAAACAAGATGCACACTCTCCAGAATATAAGAAAGAAAAGGTGAGACAAATACTGGCATGCTTCATGAGCTTTTATACTTTTATAGCCCTTAAAGTGAAATTTATCGACAAAGGAGAACAATTTTTTATCACTGTCATCATATGACTAAAATCACTGCTGATCTTATTATGATTCAAATCATTGTTGTTTTCATTAGTTATTGCCAGTTTATTATTGATAGAGAAAATTATAACTTTTGCTCAAAATCTGGATGGGAACAAATTGTATTTGTGTACAGTATTAAACACATTTGTGTTGGACTCAGGCCACAGACACTGGAGACAGATGGTGGTTGATATATAGTATGTGAGAGTATTTTAATTCACAGTGAATTTCTCTATTTGCAGACGGGCTGGGATACATCAGAGAGTGATCTTAGTGAGGGAGAACTGGAGAAGAAGCGTAGGCAGTTGCTGAAACAACTGGAGGACGATGGTTGAAGATAAAAAAACAGACAGATCATACAAGACTGTAGACAGAAACAGGATTGGATTTACAAAGAGTTAAGAGGTGGCAGAAAAGAGAAATGGACGTCCTTGTCTAGAAAACTGTTATAGAGTTCACTGGAAGACATGGACCTAGTGCATGTTCTCTTAAACTGATACTTACCATGTGAGAAATGATGGTTGTTTCTGTTTGTTTACATTATGTACTGCCTGTGGATGATGCAGTGAGAAGACATTTTTTACCAGTAATTTCATCAATATTCAGAATGTAATGGTTATCTGTTCTGAAGATTAAAATGTCTGCCTTATTCTGTTTATAGAATGGAGAGAGACTGAAAATGTTACATTTAGTTTACATTTAGTAGAGTGAACAAAAAAGGTCATGACCATTTTGTAGCGTTTTTTGTTTGAGAAAAATGTGATTAAACCATTCAACTGCATCTTGTCTAATACTAAAAATGACTGAAATCACCTTATTTTCTGTCAGTAATATGTGCCTCTTGGGAAGATGTTGCCATGTAAAACTTTGGAACTTGTATAAATAATTGCTTCCATGAATGTATCACGATGTATGGTTCCAAATAAAGAGACAGAGTGTAAGATGTTAAACACATAAAACTAAAACATTTCTCATTTAACTTTTGTAACAAGTCATACTTTTTATCAGTTTTAAAAGATGTATGAGATGCATGAATAAATATGAGAAACAATAATCAGCTGGTAAAACTTGCCACCCCTCTGCCATCTTCACACAACTTTGAATCACATTATGACATACAACCTGGAAGTTGATGCTGGAGAGAAGATGAAGTAAAATGTGAAAAACACCCAAGTGTGGGCTAAGGACATTCTCACTTTACTTTGATTTTCAAAGAGATATGGTGAGAGTCAACTCGGAAAGAAAGATAAACTCACTGTGTCAAAAACGGTTTAACTAAAACAATAACATATAATGTCCAAGAGATAAATAAAAATAAGTTGGGTTGGTTTTGTGTTTAAATCACAAAAAAAAGAGACTCAAAGGATCACCCAAAAAGCTAGGATGAAGGTAGTAAAAACACTTGACACAGTTAAATGAATTCTCTGATTTATACAATAATAGATTTTTCAAACAGCCTCACCCTATTATTATCACTCCAATGTCCACCTACTGCGAAGATACCCTCATCCCCTTAGGAAGGTGTCTTAATTGTGGGACATTTATTATTGGGATTTTTAGTTGTGGTACATGAAGGGAATATTATTGTGACTTGAGGTACAACTACTTTTTCATGTCACCAAATTGAAAATGCTTCTCTTCATTTACATACAGGTACATTCAAAAATTTCTTTCACAAGTAGAAAAAAAAATATATACATAACCAAGGAGTTACAACAGTAACTGTTGTAACTCCTTGTATAACAATGAATAAAATTAAGCGGTCTTTATTTTTGAGCAAGATATATTTTTTTATCTGTCGGACTGAATGATAATTGAAATAATAAATCAAACTTATAAAATTGTTTAAAGGTCATGTTTGATAACGATTTTAGTGTTAGACTTTGTAACTTTGCATTGATGAGAAAGGAGAGAGTTCAACACAAAAGCGCATCTTGCTCTTCCGATAAATGAGGTAATTTTTCTCAACTCCAAATAATTCCCAATGAAAAATATTTGTCCATTCAGTGCGGGACAGTTGGTGTTCATCAAACAAAATCCCTGAAACAAAATGACCTAGCTAATCAAGAACTGTACAGTTTTTAAAATAAAACCAGGAATGGATGTTACGGAGGAATACCTGGCCACGGCGTCAGAGAAGATCAATTACTCTCAGAAGGATCGGGGAGTAGAAGCGAGCGCCCGACGAGCACCAGAGGACGACTTAAAGGGTATTTTCTGTGTGGAAGAGGTGAGCTGTGACGTCGTGTTGACAGACAGCCGGGTGACATGGGTGCCTCTAGGTGCCGGGAAAAGTAAGAACGCTTTAACTTCTTTAGAGCATACATTTAAACCATATCCTTCAGTAATCAGTATTTTAAGATTTGTTCATGTATTTAGAGGAAGTGAAAAACTCGGTCACATTTTTTTTACTAAGTAATTGCATAACCGTGATTACGTTTAATTTTCACGTTAACATTCCTATTTATGGTTTCTGATATCTAATATCATATTTATGGCCTCTGATATCTAACCCATGAAAGATAGAGGTGCACATAAAATAAGTTTGAATTAAATGGCCACCAGCTGGTGCATCCGCTGCAGTGCGGGGGGGGGGGGGGTCTCTAAATTCTGCTTACCTATTACCTCCTCAAGATGTGACCTCCTAAAACACCTGTCATTCTAGCACAAAATAAACACATTTATCACTCCTATACAGGAACATAAATGAGAGACTATTAAGTACTTGTTTTAAGATACACAGTGTATTTTTTTTTAATTTAAAGTTGAAAAAAAGAAGTCAAAGAAGAAAAAGTTGGACACAGGGCCAGTGAAGTCAGATCGAAGCTCTGGCTACCTGCTCCTCCAGGATGTGTTGGTGGTGAAAATCCAACGGCAAAAAAATGTTACCCGCGGTCCATCACAGGGTGTGTGTCAGGGAGTGGCACTGTTTACTTATGAGAAGAAAGACAGTAACAAGCTGCGTGAGCGTGTGATACTGTTGGGACATCCCAGTGAAGATATCTGTCACACTTGGGCCAACAGGATAGAACAGGTGTTAGAAGGTAGGTGAACTAATGTCCCTCTGTCTGGCTTTGTCTGTCTGTCCTTTATATTGTGGGTTGTTTCTTATCATCTTTCATTCATTTGGTATATTTTCAGTAGGTAATTACTATCAAAGTGGATTTTTTGAAACTTAATAAAAAAAAAACTGTATTAATATGACCATGACTTATTATTTTTAGTTATCGAAAGCCTAATGTGCTTGACTTCTGATGTAATTATTGTAACCAGGTTATGTGAGACGCCCCAAGAGGATAAAGATGTTCTTGCAGCCCTTTGCTGGCCTGAGAGTGGGAAGGAAAGTGTTCAGAGAGAAAATCTGCCCAATGCTCTTGCTTGCCAAGACCAAATCAGATGTCAAAGGTAGGTCAAGTTAAAGGGTTCTTGCTTCCTTTGATCACTTTTCCTTCCTTGATCCTCTACCCCATCTCTGACTTCACCTCTTTCTCTTCCTCTCCCTTCTCTTCTCCTTTCCCTCCATCTCTCCCGCTATCTCTCCCACTATCTGTCAGCTTGTGTACACATCAAATGTATTAAGACTGTTGTTGGTTATTAATATGTCATGGAGGCATTTTGTTTTTGAAGTTCAGATGGAACCTAATTTACTTATTTTGATTTTTATCAAGCAATGAAAAGATAATCATTATATTTGCACAATCTGTTTACTACTAAGAAGGTCTCCGAAAAGGGGTTTGGTTTGCGAACTCTCTGTTTACTCTATTATTAAAGAGTATTCCACCTGTTAATTGGTTTGTTTGCCCAGCTGAAAGATTATTTGGAATTGCTGACTTTCATATTTACAAACAAACAAAAGCTGTTTGGATAAGTTGAAAGATATGCAGGAGAAAGATAAGAGGGAGATTTGAGAGCCTGGTGGCATGGAGTCGGGGTTCTGTTGTACAAGATCATACCAGTATGTTTAGGCAACTTTGTAAAGTTTACTTGGCAATGTTGGTGTAAAGGCATTTCAAGAGCAATATAGGCCTCATTGCATGTAGTTGACATAATGTATATAGATAGGCTATTGCCACCACTGAGAATAAAACTCATAGTTAAAATTAGAAGACTTTGTGAAAGAGGCTTAACTATGAAAGCAAAAATTTGTCCAGAGTTCAGTCAGCTTATTCAGGTCACCATAAAGTTCAGTGAGTTTATTGGGGTCACCATAGATGTCAGTTGCCCTTCTAGCTCTGAGGTCATCATAGAGTTCAGTTACCCTTCTAGTATATAGGTCACCATAGAGTTCAGTTTCCCTTCTAGTACTGAGGTCACCATAGAGTTCAGTTACCCTTCTAGTACTGAGGTCACCATAGAGTTCAGTTACCCGTCTAGTACTGAGGTCACCATAGAGTTCAGTTACCCTTCTAATACCATGGTCACCATAGAGTTCAGTTACCCTTCTAGTACCGAGGTCACCATAGAGTTCAGTTACCCTTCTAGTACTGAGGTCACCATAGAGTTCAGTTACCCTTCTAATACCATGGTCACCATAGAGTTCAGTTACCCTTCTAGTACTGAGGTCACCATAGAGTTCAGTGAGTTTATTGGGGTCACCATAGATGTCAGTGGCCCTTCTAGCTCTGAGGTCACCATAGAGTTCAGTTACCCTTCTAGTATATAGGTCACCATAGAGTTCAGTTTCCCTTCTAGTACTGAGGTCACCATAGAGTTCAGTTACCCTTCTAGTACTGAGGTCACCATAGAGTTCAGTTACCCGTCTAGTACTGAGGTCACCATAGAGTTCAGTTACCCTTCTAATACCATGGTCACCATAGAGTTCAGTTACCCTTCTAGTACCGAGGTCACCATAGAGTTCAGTTACCCTTCTAGTACTGAGGTCACCATAGAGTTCAGTTACCCTTCTAGTACTAGTACTGAGGTCACCATAGAGTTCAGTTACCCTTCTAATACCATGGTCACCATAGAGTTCAGTTACCCTTCTAGTACTGAGGTCACCATAGAGTTCAGTTACCCTTCTAGTACTGAGGTCACCATGGAGTTCAGTTACCCTTCTAGTACTGAGGTCACCATGGAATACTGTTTTCATATTGTCCTCCCAGTGTACCTTCATGTCTGGAGTCCTCACTTCGTTTCATATATGTTAGATATGTAAGCCAAAGGTAGTTGTCTGAACATATTTTAAAATATTTTGATAATTATTATTTATTATGAAATATTATTATCTATCTTCAGAGATTTATCACAAAGAACAGATAAAACAGGAGATGGTTCATCTTGAGTTGGACAGTTATGACTGGTGAGCATTTTAAATAATAATTATAATGTATGTCATTTCATCCTTGTAGTGCATATTACATACAATATACATCATTTTATTCTATACTGTCTGTTTTTAATTATACATTAGGTATCATTTCATCCATTTAGTGTATATTATACTATTATTGATTTTGGCTGAGGTCACCTCACTGCTATATTTGACCTGAAGTTTGGTGGTCTTAGTAGTGAGGTGACCAAAGCACAAAGGCATAACTGTTTTAATACAAGTTTTGAAAACAAGACACATTGAGAATTCTAACTTATATAGTACAGAAATGCATGGTAGTGTAAAAATAATAATAAAACAGACCCACCACAGTACAATTTAATAAATGAGATAAAAATATGAAACTTGTTAAGCAGTTTAAGTACCTCCAGTTCATTACCATGCAAATCTGTCCACTCTTAATGTTATACATCCCAGTGTTATTATTCCAGTTTTATAGTTATACATCCCAGTGTTACAATATACATCCCAGTGTTATAGTTGTACATCCCAGTGTTATATATCCCAGTTTTATAGTTATTTGTCCCAGTATTAATTTTATATGCCCTAGTCATATATATATATATATATATATATATATATATATATATATATATATATATATATATATATATATATATATATATATATATCCCAGTGTCATAGTGATTTATCCCAGTGCTAAAGTTATATATCCCAGTGTAATTGGTCCAGTGTTATAGTTATACATCCCGGTGTTATGGATATACATCCCGGTATTATGTATCCCAGTGTTATAGTTATACATCCCGGAGTTATGGTTATACATCCCGGTGTTATGTATCCCAGTGTTATAGTTATACATCCCAGTGTTATAGTTATACATTCCAGTGTTATGTATCCCAGTGTTATAGTTATACATCCCAGTGTTATAGTTATACATTCCAGTGTTATATATCCCAGTGTTATAGTTATATATCCCAGTGTTATAGTTATACATTCCAGTGTTATATATCCCAGTGTTATAGTTATATATCCCATTGTTATAGTTATACATCCCAGTGTTATAGTTATACATCCCAGTGTTATAGTTATACATTCCAGTGTTATATATCCCAGTGTCATAGTAAAATATCCCAGTGTTATTGTTATATATACCAGTGTTATTGTTATATATACCAGTGTTATTGTTTCAGTGTTATAGCCGTGGGTGGTGATGGCACAGTCAGTGAAGTGGATAATGGTTTATTGTTATATATCTTAGTGTTATAGTGATATATCCCAGTGTTATTGTTATATATCTTAGTGTTATTGTTTCAGTGTTATAGCCATGGGTGGTGATGGCACAGTCAGTGAGGTGGACAATGGTTTATTGTTATATATCCCAGTGTTATTGTTTCAGTGTTATAGCCATGGGTGGTGAGGGCACAGTCAGTGAAGTGGACAATCGTTTATTGTTATTTATCTTAGTGTTATAGTGATATATCCCAGTGTTATTGTTATATATCTTAGTGTTATTTTTTCAGTGTTATAGCCATGGGTGGTGATGGCACAGTCAGTGAAGTGGTCAATGGTTTATTGCGGAGGTCACAGACAGAAGAAGGGATTGATTTAAAGCCTGGTGTCAACCCAGCCAAGGCTTGTTTACCCTTTGGCATTGTTCCTATAGGTATGATACAACAGTGTAGATTTATATATTAAATACCCTGATTCACAAAAAATCATTTGTCGGCTTTCTTACTATAATCTTTGTTGCCAGGTATGTTTTTCTTAGCAGCTTAGCAGCTAGTCAACTTCTACTGGAACTGCCTAAACTCTAAGGTAGTCAGCAAAGCCCAACTAAAACTCAGTAAATGAGAGTTTAATCAACAAAAAATTGAAAGAACATACAATTTTCATGGTATTGTGTTTTAATATCTTTGAATGTAACTGAAATTTATTGACTGCTAGACGTTCGATGGCATAGTCAAAGACAAGCTAAATTATGTTTTACTGTTACTTTGATATTGAATTGAATTTATCAAAGTTTAACTAATCCATAAAGTTCAAAAACAAACTTCTTATTTAATCTTGATAATATTGGATCTATATATTCCAGGGACAACCAACCATATAGCACACTCAGTTTTGGGGATAGATGACCCGGTGACTGCAATGTACCATATTTTATATGGTAAGTAAGTAAAGTGGTGTTGACCCAAAGACCAAAGACACATTGTATAACCTGCCCTGTATATCATATATTTTATATGATACATTTTATAACCTGCCCTGTATATCTGATATTTTATATGACACATTGATAACCTGCCCTGTATATCTGATATTTTATATGACACATTGTATAACCTGCCCTGTATATCTGATATTTTATATGATACATTGTATAACCTGCCCTGTATATCTGATATTTTATATGATACATTGTATAACCTGCCCTGTATATCTGATATTTTATATGACACATTGTATAACCTGCCCTGTATATCTGATATTTTATATGACACATTGTATAACCTGCCCTGTATATCTGATATTTTATATGACACATTGAATAACCTGCCCTGTATATCTGATATTTTATATGACACATTGTATAACCTGCTCTGTATATCTGATATTTTATATGACACATTATATAACCTGCCCTGTATGTATTTGATATTTTATATGACACATTGTATAACCTGCTTTGTATATCTGATATTTTATATGACACATTATATAACCTGCCCTGTATATATTTGATATTTTATATGACACATTGTATAACCTGCCCTGTATATCTGATATTTTATATTACACATTGTATAACCTGCCCTGTATATCTGATATTTTATATTACACATTGAATAACCTGCCCTGTATATCTGATATTTTATATGACACATTGTATAACCTGCCCTGTATATCTGATATTTTATATGACACATTGTATAACCTGTCCTGTATATCTGATATTTTATATTACACATTGTATAACCTGCCATGTATATCTGATATTTTATATTACACATTGTATAACCTGCCATGTATATCTGATTTTCCAGGAAATACAACCCCCCTTGACATATGTGCAGTATACAGCAATGACAAGTTCTATCAATGGGCCTTCAACTCCCAGTACGGGTTTGCCGGGAATATCTTGGATTTTTCCCAGCGATACAGGAAACTGGGAAGCAAAAGAATAGATGCAGCTTTTCTAAAAGCTCTGACAAAATCAAAATTAAAGTAAGTTACTTAGCAGAGGATAATGTTACCTTCGTATCACTTAATAAACAGGTTAAATGGGCTTTGGCAATACACTTTCAAAGCTATATCATTGTTATTCTGTAGCCCTTTGCTGGAGGGGAAGTTACTGCAGTTGTGGTCCTCTCTTGAATGTTCAGATTGCTTAAGTTAATTACTTTTACTCAATTGAATTATAAGCTGACCTTTAATGAAGTATAGATTTACATTTTGCACTGTCTAAAAACTTTGCTGGTGCTTGTGCTAATGCCTCTTTATAGTGATCTCATTCTGAACATTTGCTAACACAGACACACCTCACACAATTACTACTAAAACAATCACATCTAACACAATTACAACTAAAACAATCACATCTAGCACAATTACTACTAAAACAATCACATCTAACACAGTTACAACTAAAACAATCACACCTAACACAATTACTACTAAAACAATCACATCTAACACAATTACAACTAAAACAATCACATCTAACACAGTTACAACAAAAACAATCACACCTAACACAATTACTACTAAAACAATCACATCTAACACAATTACTACTAAAACAATCACATCTTACACAGCTACAACTAGAACAATCACATCTTACACAGCTACAACTAAAACAATCACATCTAACACAGCTACAACTAGAACAATCACATCTAACACAGCTACAACTAAAACAATCACATCTAACACAGTTACAACTAAAACAATCGCATCTAACAGCTACAACTAAAATAATCGCATGTAACACAGCTACAACTAAAACAATCACATGTAACACATAAACAACTAAAACAGTCACATGTAACACTATTACAACTAAAACAATCACATCTAACACAGCTACAACTTAAAACAGTCACATGTTACACAAACAACTAAAACAGTCACATGTAACACATAAACAGCTAAGACACTCACCCCAAACCTATTTCCTAAAATAGTAACAATTAATACAGTTACAGCTAAAGCAGTCACATCTGCCTCAGTTACAAGTACAATGGTCACATCTAACACATTAAGAACTAAAACAGTAATACCGAACACAATTACAGCTAAAACAACCACATCTTAAACTAAACCTGTCACATCTTACACAGGTGAATATCCAACACAACCATACTGAGCACTGCCAGTCACATCTAACACAGCAGAATATCCAACACAACCATACTGAGCACTGCCAGTCACATCTAACACAGCAGAATATCCAACACAACCATACTGAGCACTGCCAGTCACATCTAACACAGCAGAATATCCAACACAACCATACTGAGCACTGCCAGTCACACCTAACATAGTTGAATATCCAACACAACCATATTTGCACAGCCAGTCACACCTAACACAGTTGATTATCCAACACAACCACACTGAGTGCAGCCAGTCACGTCTAACACAGTTGAATATCCAACACAACCACACTGAGCACAACCAGTCACACCTAACACAGTTCAATATCCAACACAACCACACTGAGCACAGCCAGTCACGTCTAACACAGTTGAATATACAATACAACCACACTGAGCACTGCCAGTCACATCTAACACAGCAGAATATCCAACACAACCATAATGAGCACAGCCAGTCACACCTAACATAGTTGAATATCCAACACAACCATATTTGCACAGCCAGTCACACCTAACACAGTTGATTATCCAACACAACCACACTGAGTGCAGCCAGTCACGTCTAACACAGTTGAATATCCAACACAACCACACTGAGCACAACCAGTCACACCTAACACAGTTCAATATCCAACACAACCACACTGAGCACAGCCAGTCACGTCTAACACAGTTGAATATACAATACAACCACACTGAGCACAGCCAGTCACACGTAACACAGTTTAATATCCAACACAACCACACTGAGCACAGCCAGTCACACCTAACACAGTTGAATATCCAGCACAACCTCACTGAGCACAGCCAGTCACATCTAACACAGTTGAATATCCAACACAGCCACACTGAGCACAGCCAGTCACACCTAACACAGTTCAATATCCAACACAACCACACTGAGTGCAGCCAGTCACATCTAACACAGTTGAATATCCAACACAGCCACACTGAGCACAGCCAGTCACACTTAACACAGTTCAATATCCAGCACAACCTCACTGAGCGCAGCCAGTCACACTTAACACAGTTGAATATCCAACACAACCATACTTAGCACAGCCAGTCTTCCATTGATATTCCACTGTGTTCTGTATAATTCCAGACCATATGACTGTGAGATCCAGTTTATTCCTAGTCCTAATGCAGCCACCAGTCATCCCAAGGATGGTACTCCATGTACAACAGGGTAAGATACAGATATCTATCTAACATTTCTTATCACATTTATCACAAACACAAAGGAAGAGGATAAGATACAGATATTTATCTAACACCTCTTATCACATTTATCACAAACACAAAGGAGGAGGGTAAGATATAGATATCTAACATCTCTTATCACATTTATCACAAACAAAGGAAGAGGGTAAGATATAGATATATATCTAACATCTCTTATCACATTTATCACAAACACAAAGGAAGAGGATAAGATATAGATATTTATCTAACACCTCTTATCACATTTATCACAAAGGAGGAGGGTAAGATATAGATATCTAACATCTCTTATCACATTTATCACAAACACAAAGGAACAGGGTAAAATATAGATATCTAACATCTCTTATCACATTTATCACAAACAAAGGAAGAGGGTAAGATATAGATATATATCTAACATCTCTTATCACATTTATCACAAACACAAAGGAAGAGGATAAGATATAGATATTTATCTAACACCTCTTATCACATTTATCACAAACACAAAGGAGGAGGGTAAGATATAGATATCTAACATCTCTTATCACATTTATCACAAACACAAAGGAACAGGGTAAAATATAGATATCTAACATCTCTTATCACATTTATCACAAACACAAAGGAAGACGGTAAGATATAGAAATATATCTAATATCTCTTATCACATTCATCACAAACACAAAGGAAGAGGGTAAGATACAGGAATCTATCTAAAATCTCTTATTACATTTATCACAAACACAAAGGAACAGGGTAAGATATAGATATCTAACATCTCTTATCGCATTTATCACAAACACAAAGGAAGAGGGTAAGATATAGATATATATCTAATATCTCTTATCACATTTATCACAAACACAAAGGAACAGGGTAAGATATAGATATCTAACACCTCTTATCACATTTATCACAAACACAAAGGAAGAGGGTAAGATATAGAAATATATCTAATATCTCTTATCACATTCATCACAAACACAAAGGAAGAGGGTAAGATACAGGAATCTATCTAACACCTCTTATCACATTTATCACAAACACAAAGGAACAGGGTAAGATATAGATATCTAACATCTCTTATCACATTTATCACAAACACAAAGAAACAGGGTAAGATATAGATATATATCTAACACCTCTTATCACATTTATCACAAACACAAAAGAACAGGTGTTCTGTATGTCTAGGTACCACACCCTCCAGTCCTAGAGGTAGTGGTATTGAACTGAGTTCACTGGTCTATTCCAGGTGTTCTATATGTCTAGGTACCACACCCTCCAGTCCTAGAGGTAGTGGTATTGAACTGAGTTCACTGGTCTATTCCAGGTGTTCTATATGTCTAGGTACCACAGCCTCCAGTCGTAGAGGTAGTGGTATTGAACTGAGTTCACTGGTCTATTCCAGGTGTTCTATATGTCTAGGTGCCAGAGCCTCCAGTCCTAGAGGTACTGGTATTGAACTGAGTTCACTGGTCTATTCCAGGTGTTCTATATGTCTAGGTACCACAGCCTCCAGTCCAAGAGGTAGTGTTTATACAGACTCTCTGCATGAATATGACCCTCTAGCTGTCTCTGGGACTAGTAGCACAATAATAGGTGAGTAACACTGGGTTCCCATACCAAGATCGGTCTAACAGGATTAGTCCAAGGGGTTTCTTGCTAAATTGCTTGTAGCTTAAGTAGCTAAGATGTCTGGCATGCCTACTTAAGCTGCTAAACAATATTCAATTACCCCCTAGCAGCTTCAATGGGCGTGACAGACATTTAAATCACTTTAGTTGATAGGAATTTAGCGAGAATCCCCTCTGAGATAGATTGATCCAAAGTTAGTACAATAGGGTCTCGGAATAGTTCCTTAGTTCAATCTATATTTGGCTGTCTCAATGACAGGTAGCCCAATAACAGGTGTCTGAATTAATATATAATTTCATTTGATTAAAGTATATAGCAAGATTTTATTTTATTTAATTTATGAATAGAACATGTCTTATTTTTCTTATATGATTCAAAATTTTAGTAGTTATTTGATGTATTATCTGTTTATTACTATTAGATCTCACCAAAGAGAGTCCCTGGCACTCTACTAAAGGTGCCTATCTGAGTGTGTGTCTGTTCACAGTCCCTGCACTGTGTGAGTGGGCACCTATGGGACTGTGCAAATACACCCATCTCGCAGACGGCTGCGCAGACTTGGTGCTGGTCAGGAATGTGGAGAGAAAAGAGTTCCTGCGATACCTTAAGCGACATGGAGGCCCAAAGAACCAGGTCAGTTAATTAAGAAGAAAGTGATGTGATTGGGACAGATCTTACGAATATTGCTCTCTTGAGAGGGTAGCAAATAAAACGGTGTCTGTCACGAGTAACAGTTTCCATCCTGCGCATATCTTTTTCAATTTTATTTACAGGCAACTCCAGGCTATAATTTTTTAAAGGTAGTAAACGATAAAATTTTGAATGCAGCTTTTGGCCGTGTTCCTTTTTAATAGTAAGTCTTAAACTTTTTTACTGACATAGCTTATGTGCTTTTTTTAATACAAGGACGCTTTTACAAAAGCATTTTATTCCAGATTGTTTATTTTATAGATTTGATTGGCTAAATAAACCTTATATTTAGCCATTTAGAACTTGTAAAAATAAGTAGTGGACATCTTATTTCAGCCTATTGTGATAACAGCAAAAATCTTTCATTTATTTTCAAGTCAGAATGACTTAAAACTCTGCTTTTGCCTATAGCTGTCTTGGTGCCTGGCCCAAAATCTTGTCACATCATCACTACCAGACACGTAGCACCAGTGCTCAGTACACATGTAGCCTTATTGAACATGTCAACTATTTCCAGCTTGACTTCCCATTCGTTGAATGCTACCGTGTAAAGGAGGTCAAGTTCCGTCCTCGTATGGGGGCTACATGGAAGCACACAGACCATGACTACGACGACTTGGAGTACGAAGTGCTACGTAAGAGCACGCAGTCTACCAGGCTGGCACCTATCAGTGAACAGATGAATGTGGTGGATGATCTCCATGACGACCATAGTGACCAGGATGTGGAAGATGTGGAAGATATTCCTGTGGATAGTGATGAAGATGCAGAGTCGTTAGGAGATGGAAGTGTCTCAACTACAAGGTCAAGGTCAAAACCCAGCAGTGCTAATGTTTCTCTGGATGGATCCAATGTGAGTTGTTAAAAATAGTTCACGTGGATTGTGCTATCTAAAGCCTTTCGTCTTAAGCATTCTGTTTTAAGGGACTGACCATTTGATTGACCGGCTGTTATGTAGCGTGATCTCCTAAATGGAGTACTGGGCATGGCATGATTATTTTAACCAAAGCTAGTTTCCATTTACTGATGCTTTACTGATAGTCCATCATATTTCTACTGCATTTTAAAGTTTCAGGCAAACTTGGGGGAAAACCACCGCTGCCCTCTGTAATGTGCTTACATGGTTAACCTCACAGTACAGAATGAATACAGTGGAATTGCTAAAGGTGGAATGTCCCCTGTGTATAGGCCTGAAGTATTCTACTGCATATAGTTTCTCACAAAATTTTTATTAACATCTTTCAATTGCTACGTTTCAGGTTGAGGTTCCTCGCCAGGCCAGCTCTGCCCCTTCCTACCGTCCCTCTAAATATGAGGTCAACATGGAGAAGTACAGGAAGAAGCAGAGAGAGAAAGAGGAGAAAGCCAGGATCAAGGAGACCAGGAAGATGACCAGTGTTTGGAATGTGGACAATGAACTAAGAGAGCAGTTGGACTTGGACTTCAGGTGGGTGTCACTGATGGCTTCTTGTCTATCATTTCTGTCACTTGTTTGGTCTAATAGCACGAGGGCCAGCCTGGCTTATCTTGATTGTTTCCTTTTGAAAGGGTTAGCAGTGCTTTGTAGCTCCAATGGCAGAGGTTCCTTTCTCCCCATGAGAGAGAAAACTTATTCTCTTGATAGATCACATCCAGCTAGAATTGGCCTTATAGAATTATCACTGAAACCATTTTAAATTTGTGTTTAAAGCATTTTTTTATCAGAACAATGCCTGTGTGGACTACCAGATGGCAGCACAATGGCTACTGTGATCAAGACAAGCCAACATTTTATTTGTGGTTTATTATTATTGTGACCTGAATAAAATTGGCAAATTTTAAAACTCTTTCAATTGTTTTCAGAGTTCACCCTCACCTGCTTATGGTGTATGGGCAGGGTGTGAGTCCTGACACAGAGTTTGAGGAGAACAGGCTGGGCTGTATACCAAGGTTCTGACCTATATTGGCTGTATACCAAGGTTCTGACCTATATTAGCTGTATACCAAGGTTCTGACCTATATTGGTGTCATACATTCCTGATGTGGATAAATATATTAAAGTACCAAGATACATTTCTTATGTTGAATACAGATATTAAGGTTTCAAGATGCATTCCTGATGTGGATATTACATGTATTTAGGTCTTGGAAGTGAATTTAGGGTAAATCGATTGAAAGGCAAATTTCAGAATGAGAAATTTGAGAAGATACCATACTAGGTTTGAGATTTTTATGTATATTCCAAGGTCATCAGTCTCTACTGATAGTTTTTGACAAGCTTCAGGTTTCAGTACAAAGTGAGAGCTGCTCAGGAAATGATTGATAAAATGTTAGACGCAAAGTTTGTAATCCTACATCCAGTTTTCAAATTTTAATATACATTCCATTTATGCATAAAAAAATGTGATATTTTGAAAATAAAAAAACATGATTACCCAAACTGTAAATTTTAATTATATCAACTACTCTATTTATCTATTCATGCTGGTCTGTACAACATATTGAAGATAGCTATTTGCATTGCTCTTTGATTAAGTGTCAGACATTAGTGTAGATAAGAAAGAAAAGGCTTATATATATATATATATATATATATATATATATATATATATATATATATATATATATATATATATGCTAGGACAATTTTTACTCAAGAACTTACTGTGATTTTGATGACTTTATTTTAAATTGAAATTTTTTGTCAGCCACATTTTCTTTCTGATTTGTGGCAGCTTTTTTTGCTACGCCATGTGATAATTGTTATTTAGATTTTTTTGTTAAATGAGCCTATAAAGCCACACAATGCAGGTTTGTTTGAATAGACATACAGGTCAATGGGTAATTAAGTTGGTCCAAAAAAAAAAACACAAATGTGTATGTTGTCCGTCCTGATCAAAAACTGCAATCTTTTATTATGATTCATGTCGTTAGTGTTTTGAATGTAACATTTGTGACCACCAAGATGTCATATATCATATGGCTGAGATAACCAGAAGTAGACTGTAGATGTCACATATCATATGGCTGAGATAACCAGAAGTAGACTGTATAGGATGTCACATATCATATGGCTGAGATAACCAGAAGTAGACTGTAGATGTCATATGTTGTGCTCTGTAACTGGAGGATATAGAAGCTACTTTAGGAATGTAACTTGAAGACATCTACAGAGTATTAAGATGTGGTTTATGGTTTATTTTGATTGCATGCTGTTTTGAGTCTTCCATCCATTTTGTATACAGACACTGCATGTGTTGATACATTCTCATCATTGTCTGTTCGTCTTGTCGATGTATGTGTCTTTATACATTCTTATCATTGTGTGTGTCTATGTTGGCACATTCTGAAGCATCAAACCTTTTCACTGCCAACCCAAATTCTGTTTTACTTTAAATTTACTGAGTAGCATTGTTTGCTTTAAAAAGATTCATTTGAAATATCAGCATGGTTAGAATATTTTCAAATAAGTTTTTAAAATGTATTTAGGTGATATTTCTCAATCCATTATTATGTTTTACAATTCACATGTTTACGTGTATGTTAAGCAGGATGCTTTTGAAAATTGGCATGAGTGAACGTTATTATTTTAAAAAAACTATTATTGCAAATTTTTCTCATTGTGGTGACTGTGTTTGCCAGCTATGTTGTTTAGTTCTGTTTTATTGCTCAAATGTATGTGGAATTGTTTTTATATTTTGAGCATTGTTATGCTGTATGTAAAATTGATAGATTTTAAAGGTCAAGCATTCATGCTTAAAGACATATGCGTTAGAATCTACAAAGATAATTTTATTTGGATTGTACTTTTATGTAGGTTATCGTGTAGTTTAAAGATGCATACAAAGCCAATTTTTCGTCACAAAAAACGACCAAATGCAAGCATATAGTTTCTAGTAGTATAACTAAGAAAATTACCAAAAGGCAGTGTTTAATTTTACCCGAAAATGATGTTTGAACGGATTTTTCTGCCAGCATTCTATGCTGTATGTCAATGGGGAAGAAAAGTAGGTCACGAAAGTAGGTTAAATTTCTGATCAGAAATTTAAAGAAAGGAGCAGTCTAAAGCTCTTTTATGGCTGATCGAGTGATCTGTTCAGTTTATCCCTTGGCATGTCCAATTTATTTGAGTAGTATAAGAAACTAGTAGAAGTGGTTTACATGTGTTACTGGGATTCCACTGCTCGGTTCGTATGTACCTTTAAGGTACAGTTAAAGCGATGGAGCTTGGTCTCCCAGTAACGCATATAAACCGTTTTTACTAGTTTTTGTATGACTAAAACAAAGCTGACCCGCCAAGGTATATATCATCAGCCAAAAGAGCTTTTACTGAGTAACTGCACCTTCTTCAAAATGTGGTCGTTAATTGACCTACTTTTCTGACCTACTTCTACCCCGTTTAAAGACAGCACAGAAAGCGGACTTAACAATCCATTTAAATATCCTTTTATTGGGTAATAGGGAACTATGGCATCTTCTGCTGTTTCTTTAATTAATACTACACATGTACATGTATGTATAACTGTATGTTAGCGTTTTGTCGACTTTAAAGCAAGAAGTGGCCTCAGATGCATCTTTAATTACTATGTTTTTGCAAGGCAAAGTTGGAAAAATTCCACAAATAGTTACAAATTTCTCTGTCCGCCCATCTCTCCACTCTAAGTATGTGTTACGTGATGTTTTACCATAATCTGTGCGCTTTTCCATGTACTGTGTGCAGATCTTTGTTTTAGATGCAGCTGTTAATATTGCCAGGTTTAAGGCTTTGTGTACACACTCCTATAACCTCCAATGATTTGCTGAAGTGAATTAACAAAAACAAAGCACTGGAAGAAAACATCGTGGTGAAGAATGTCTAATAAAATCGTGTCAAAATGAATGGAATGGTTGCTTTAATTTGTCTTGTTATGCCCAGACCTGCCTTCTCTGCTTGGATATAAAGTATTCATAATACCAATACAGCTATTAGTATACAAATATAATTAATGATAATACAATCATTTAGTCTTCTAATTGAATTGACTGTAGCTGCACTCAGTCAAGAAAGTCTCACACAGATTGATTTGGTTTATTCAATTTATTCTCATAATCAACTATAAAACTGAAAAAAAACAAGGCAACAAAGCTGTCAAATGTACAGACAAAAATCAGAAAATAAAGATGCAGAATATAGATCATTTTGTCAATTTTGATGCAATAATCAATCATACAGCACAGTCAGTGAACACTAAGTTTTAATCATGCACAACAGGTAACATGATCAATAAGATTACAGTTTCAGGACCGTGAGAGTTCAAATTCACATAATGAAAATCCCAATATGTGAAAAATTATGACAGTGTATAAAACAATATTACATAATGTTTAACGGTATTAACACCAATATGATAGCTTATGTGGAAATACAGAAAATGTACAAAGCTGCAGGTGGATGGGAGTTAAGTCACATTTGAAAATGCCAGTGTTTGAAAAATAAATTTAAAAAAATTAAAAAAGAAAACATCAAAAAATATTTCAATTAAGTCGCTATTCAAACTTTTAATCCAGCTGTATTAACATGATATGAACATGATATGAATAACACCACAGTTTGCGGATAATAAAGCAGTTATTCATCTATAGCATTAATGTAGGCATTACACAAAATAGTTTTTTTCTCCTGTAATCTTATTTGCAATATTAAACAACATTTACCTGCATAATTACCACTGATTATTAATAATGTGACACAAATAATTTAGACTTTCACAAACTGTATCTGACAGAGAGCTTAACTGATGGGAGTTTACAGGGAAATCTCAACATGTGGGTTTTATGTAATCTCATTTAACGGCCACTTGAAACTTAATTAGACAAGTGACTTAACAGCTCTGAACTTAGCTAGTGATTACCCAAGGGACAGTTACAGACTGACCCTCTGCTGATCACCCAATGTTGCAATAAAACTTTAAATATTATGTTAAAAAATTCATACAGAACTGCATTGTGACCAAACAGAAAGCAATCACACTGATTTTCCAACACAAACTGCACTACAGTCCTATGAATTTTTTCTATAAGATTGAGAATCATAAGTAACATGGTTTTCCCTTAATGGTCATTGTGGCAGCAGTGTTCAAAATAGGGTTTTCCTCAACTTTTATGCAATATAACATAATGCTTAACAGCATAATGACCATCAATTTTTAATAATAAAATAAAGTATCATGGGTATTCAGAAAATGTGACTAGCAAAGGTCTTGAAGCTCATGGAAGTTCAAAGTCACGCCTTGAAAATGCCAATATATAAAAAATGAAAATTATATCACAAAATCCTTTATAACTTCCAGAAAAATCTGCCAATCAGACTCGTTTTCCAGCTTTAGCTGTATTTAAGTCCTATGTTACTTTCCTTTAAGTTTGAGAAGAGTTAGTGACATGGTTTTCCTTTAATGGTCACTATGGAGGCAGTGCCCATAATACGGTTTTCTTCAATTTTGATGCAATATTACATAATGCTTAACAGCATATAATCACCACCATTATTTAATAATGCACTGCAGGTAACATGAATATCTAAAAAATAAGACTAGCAAAGGTCAAGTCACGCCTTGAAAATGCCAATTTGTACACAAGAGAGAACTGTACTGAAATGCATTTCTTTGCATTTTCAACACTAATTTACTATCATTTTTATATGATCAACTGAGAAAATTGTTGACATAAGAAAAAATCAATAGAACAATTTTAAATGTCCAATTTCCTCCATTCTGAAATTCTGAACAAAGTGAATGATTGAATCTGACAAACTGAATGATATGAGTTTATTTCCACTTAATTACGCAATACACAATAACGGGTTTACCATCATTTTTATATAATCAACTAACAATGTTGTTCAGATGCAGAGAATGTCAATAGAATACTTTTACATATCTAATTAGTTCAATAATGAGACTATTAACATGCCTAAGAATTAAATCTGAGGAAAAAACATTTATATACAAAAAAGACAGAACTTCATCAAAACTGAACCATCAAGCTTATTTTCAAACTCAACCTGTATTTTAGTAAGATTGATCACTCCCGTGAGTTGCAAGGCAATAGGCTTATCAGTTTTCCTTGAAATGTCTTATCAGGGTTGCATATATGGTGAAGAAAGAAAAAAAAAAACAGCATAACTTTTTATGAAAATGGCCCGATCATGCTGATTATTGAACTTGGCCTGCATTTAATGAATATTCATCAGTTCTGTAAGTTTCAAGGCCAAAGGTAAAATCACGTTATCAGTTTGGATATATGCTGAATAAAGTGAAAAAACAGCATAACTTCCATAAAAATGGCCTGATCATGCTGATATTCGAACTGATACACATCTGTGTCCGTACATAAAAAAACAGGTAACAAAAGTGTAACGTCAAATGTAGAAAAACTGAAATCAAAAATTAAAAAATACAAGAAAAATAACCCAAGAATTATACTGAAAAATACACTAAGTACGTACGAAAGTACAAGAAAAAGTATAAACAGAAACGTTGCGAAGATCCGAAGCCGAAGTAGTTAACGTTAGCTTTGATATAGTTTACCTTGTCCTCCGACGAAGTGAGCTAATATCGTTATAAAAGGATAGACAGAAACGTTGTAAAGACCCAAAGCCGAAGAAGTTTACATTAGTGTGAATTACATGTAGTTTAGCTTGTTCCCCAAGTGAGCTAATCCACTGTATCGTTAGAGACTTCCCTGTCCTGTTCCGTGTTTGAAAGTAAAGTGAAAAGGAAGAAAGAGGAAGCCTAACATTGACTGTGAAATGAGAACAGTTCAGTGCAGGGTGTGGTCCAGGCATGTGGTTAGGTGTGTGCGGTGACCTGTAACGTTATAATTAGTAGAGCGAGAGACACACAGAGAGAGAGAGAGAGAGAGAGAGAGAGAGAGAGAAAACAAAGGAGGGCAAAATAGAAAGAACGGAAAATGCACTTTGCGTGAATAATAAACAAGTAAAGGACAAGTAAAGGAAAATAATAACAATAAATAAATAAATAAATATCCCCCAAAAAATGAAAACAAAGAAGTGTCGTGGGCAGTTACACTGACATTTAATAATTTACGAAAATTTAACACAATTTCCTTTTTTTCTGGTGATATGAGTTTTAAATGGTATTTGCATAAATGGTAAACAGTATTTTGGCAAAGCTAAGCTTGTTGACTTCACATTAATATCACTAGTCCAGGATTGGTGCATGTTGTAGTAGACGTCTGTAAAGCCTCTCTTCTGGTCCTCAAATCAAGTTCGGTCCCTTGGCTCTAAACTGTTTACCAGAGGCTCTGTTCTGGTCCTACACCTGTTAATGTCCATCATGACGTGTTCTAACGTGTTCCACAAACGTGTCTTTGGATGACTCTATTATGGTCTCTAATATTTGAGGTTTAAAACTTTGAGAGGCTACCAAAAAACGTACGTAAACTGAATGTTGGAAAGAAATGCATTTCAATTATTTAAATTGTATTATATTTGCTATAATATATTCTCAGATTTTTTAAAGAACAGAAAAGTTTTGCTGCGTGACTACCTTTAGGATGCTTAATACTACTACAATGTTTATGGCGTTCTCTGCTTCTTGTTTTGACAGTTACATTCGAGGGTGATTGTGCATGTGTGTGTGTGTGGGGGGGGGGGTACTCACTCACTCACTCGTTCTTTATTCCGTTTCAAGTTAGTATAAGCTCTTATTTTCATATGGACGCGTTTATTCCCGTGAATTTCCTAAATGTCCACTGGACTGTCAAGAACTAAAGTGATTCAGAGCTTATATAGGCACAGTATAATGGATTTTTACTGCATACGTTTTATAAATCGATTAATACTGCAATTTATGTAAAGAGCTCCCTATGAAGGATAGTCTAGCTACTTTATTCATTTACGCATTTTGTTTCAGTTTTTTTTTCAATTTTCAGGATTTAGGGTTTAGGTATGGTCACTATAAAAATACCAAAATGTAGGCGTTTTGTGCAAGTAGTAGAAATGGATTATATTATTTTCGAATCAGCGGATCTAAAATAAACAATGTTTATTAATAAACGTGCAATATATTCGTAATTATAGCCTGTTTGACTGCATTTAAACTAAGACGCAAGTGAACATTATGTGTGTTTGATTGACGGGGCTGGTTTAGAGATGTGCTGCATACCTTGTTGGTATTTATACCTAGGCTTTCACAAGCTATATATGTTTAAGTGATGTTTTGCTACTGGATGGCAACTTACATGTAGCATCCCAATTGTACTGCTTTAGGAGCGTACAGTGAAGGGAATATCATGAAATCCCAGTGATCTGACCAAAGACATTGTGGCGATTTGATCGACTAATGGTAGAGGACAGATCCAGTATAACTACGTAGTATAAGTATGCATACCAATGCAATTTACTGTTACACAACGCCGTACTCCCTTGGGCAAAATTAAAGGCTAACATTTCAACCTGTAAGACTGGAAACTCGGTAGTCTGGCTCGGGCAATAAAATCTTACTATCTCCACATCTGGTTTCTATCAAGCGCGTTCAGAGCTTCAGAGCTTAGGACAAACATATTGCTCCTCGGGCCATGAAATCTGGAGAGGGGGAATAAAGGAACATGTCTTCTCAATATGGAAATCTATATATATATTTGGTAATTTCCTTTGTAACATTTACGAACACTGTAAAATACCCTTTCTCAAATTAATATGATGTTCACACATTTCTGTAAATATCCTGAATTGAAATACTAATTTTAAATGTCAGATTTATGACGAGGGAGAGAGAGGTCAAGACATTCTGTAAATAAATGTCCCGAACTAGGGGAGAGTGTTATAAACTAAACACATCTTGGCAATAACCCGTAGCCAGTTAGACTGCTGAGTGGTTTACTTATTATGATAAACATTATTGTTTATATTTTATTAATATGAAATAATTTTACTGTTTGCAGGTATACCTGTTTGGAACCTGTACTCTGCGCCATATAATAGCAATGGTGCAAAATAGTGATATTGTAAAATCCTGCAATAAAATTTTCTTCAAATATTAAATTTTATTAAATGGTTGAATACAACATTAGTTATAGAACAGTAATAGAATTCAGTATAATGATACTGAATTGTTGTAAAGACATGTAAGGAAGCAGGGTTACCATATGTGCTCGGAATTTTGTCGGAGAGGGAAATTTCTCGAGCTTGTTCACTGCCCTGTGAAGCCATATTTTGTGGCCTGAGATGCCGTATCCGTTACTTCGTGACCTGACCTGTCAAAAGCACGTCTGGGCGCTCTTTTCATCTTTCAATTCTTCCACATTAATCAAGATACGCAGTATCAATTACAAGTGCCCGGGGAGGGGGGGGGGGGGAGAGGGAGCATGAAGGGAATAAATAATTATAAGTAGTATCCTTGCGACACAAGGTTACTCTGCAATTTATATCTTTCCATTTATGCTGTGAAATAATAGCCAGGTAGTCCGTTGATCTTGCTAATCAACCAAATGACCGTTAGTTGAGTTGCTTAACTGCAAGTAATTAATCCCCTCCCCTCCCCCGAACGTCATACTGGCAGGTTTCCAAATGAAGACTATACCGCAGAAAAAGTTTGGGGCCCAAAAGAGAGTCAGCCAAGGGCACGTTTGGGGAACACGTTAGAACACGTCATAATGGACATTAACAGGTGTAAAACCATAACAGAGCCTCTGGTAAACAGTTTAGAACCAAGGGACCGAACTTGATTTGAGGACCAGAAGAGAGGCTTTACAGACGTCTTTAAGGGGTTTAATGCCTACAATTGGCAAGACCTTATCTCCAGATCAATGTAAGATTTAATATTAAATTTAATTTTCTCATTATCTCAGTAAAATATATAACTGGATGAATCAGAACATTCACTTTGATATGAGAATACGTTGCTCGTACGCTGGGAATACGCTAGGCAAACGGCGAGCACACGAAATTGACGTTAGGAATACGTAACAGTTACGCCTTTAGTGCGGCTTGTTGTTAGAAGTAGCGTATGGAACGTATCTCTTACGATTAATTAACGTATGTTCCCATTTGTCCAGCGTATATCAACATATTCGTTGAGTATGGAAGCGATTGCGGAATGTATTTGATGTTTACCTATCGTCTGGTTATTGCGTGAGAAACCGTGCGGTTTGTCACAGTGGTACGATCAGAGTTCAGTTTCCACAGCTGGTCCAGATGGAGGTGACGATTTTATAATACCAGTTGGATTTTATAATACCAGTTGGATTTTATCCAGTTTGCAGTTCAAAATTATTAACCAAACAGAAGTACGCTGCCCAATCATTTCCCACATGCTTATATGCGTTATTCATTGCATTTATATGTATACATATACGGTACTCAAATGCTAATTAAAACTTATACAGGTATATAGCCTACATGCTTATCAAACGCTCACATGCGGTTCTTATACCAGGCCTACCCAACTACCAGACTCGGCACCTACGGATCCAGAATAAACCGGTATATCAGACCACACTACCCGTTTTCAAGGTGTGTGTCAGATCGCATTACAGAGTATCAGCCACCACACCGATTTTGCCTGGTGCGCTATGTGATAGCCATGATCCTAAGCGGGGTTGGAAAGTAGTGCATCTCATCTAGATTCATGCGCTGCTGCAATCCCTGTTTATGCTAAAAATCTGACAATACCGCAATTTTTTAACATAAAATTTAGGTTCGACCATAGCCAATGATGTTTTGTAAATAAGAACTTGCAAACTTATATATTAATTTAGAAAAATATACCTAATTTTGATAGCGGAAGCATATTCTGTCGGGGTTAAATAAAATTATGCGATTTTTTCACCGACTACCGTCTGTCGCCATGTTGTTGTATTCATACGACTCCTACTTGACGAAAACGAGGCGCGATACCCGGATGACAGGTAGGCCTACAAAATTTGTGATGGGGTATGATACTCTGTAATGCGATCTGACACACACCTTGAAAACGGGTAGTGTGGTCTGATATACCGGTTTATTCTGGATCCGTAGGTGCCGAGTCTGGTAGTTGGGTAGGCCTGTAGGCCTATACGTTACATATAATATACGCCACACTTACGACGACATACCTTGACAGACGCTTTTACTGTTTATGTTACTCATACGATATTCAAACGCAAGTCATACGGTGTAAATACGCTTTCAATTTCTACGCTGCCATACTTTCATTCTCAAAAGCTGGAAAAAGGATAATTTCATACGTTCAAAGTTGTGCGTATAATGAATTTGATATACAATATACTCATATGGACCTCTGTCCACTGTAGTGCGACAGAGCAGGCGTACATTTGTAACTCTTCATTATAACCTAAAGCATAGATTATATTTGGCATGCGGAGTAAGTAATGTACAAGTACATGTATCCCTTTTCATGCAGCGTCTGAGCCACGGCAGACGGTGCTTTTGCAAAATCGTGCGGATTTATGACATCTGTGACCTCTACGTTTTTTTCAAGCTAAAACTTTTGACAAATTGAGCTATGTTAATCCGTAGTTTGTAGGATAATCGTTGATGGCATTGCAGTTTCCGTATGGGCAATGTTTAGTTGACTGGCGGTGATCGTAACAATGTTTGAATCAGTTGCTGGTCTGTTTTCTTTCCTCCTTTGGATGTATTAGGAGGCATAACAAAAGCAAAGATGTTAAAAACTTTGTGTTATTTGCTTGCACGGATTTGAAGTTGTGCTTTTCCTGAATCTGACCTGAAATTCGCCACGTGTTGATCTTCAAGGAAGCCGTACGGTCAATGGTCAGACTGAAAGGGCTCCGTACGATTAATTTTGCCTTCGTGACCTAAAAGTTATATCGGCGAAAGAGCACAGCATCTGCTCGTACTGTACACTTTCTCGCCGTAGCCCGGAGACACTTATAATGCCATAAAAATCGCACGGAAAATCGTTTGCGATTTCATCGCACGGCGTCCATGGCAAATGTAATCTAGGTTTAAGGGTAAGTGCGTCATGTATAAGGGCGAGCCGAGATGAATGAGATTAGGGGAAACCCACCAATTTCTCCATTACAGACCTTAATGATGGACATGCCTCTAGGACAGTTGTTGGTCAGTTGTTCATACGCGTAACCACTAGTAAACTGCCCACAACATAACCACCAGACATCCTTGCTCGAGACAATACTGTGTGTGTGTGGTGTACAGATATGAACATAGCCACCAGGCATCCGGCCTCGGGATAAAACTGTGTGTGTGGTGTACAGGTATCAACACTCCTTACAATGACGGCGGGCGGCGGAACAAAACATGTCCGGCCAAAAGAGTTTATAATGAAACCAAAACAAATTATAGACATTAAAACATGCAAATAATATCTGCCTATGCGAGGAGATTCGTGTAACAATTGTATTTTATTGTAGTATCTTAGCAATACATTTAACATGTATTGAATGCAAATATAAATATGTAGTGTTAAAATTGACCAAGATTCGGTCACTGGAAAAAAAGCTTTAAAATAAATATTAAAGAAAATATTGATAATTATATATAGTGCCATTCTTTTCAAAAGCTACGAGTTCATGACCAGACGCAGTTCACTGAAGTGGGTATAAACATCATGATTAAAAAGTGTTCCCAATCGTTCAGTCCGAAATTTATTAAGCTATAAATGTTAAGATTCCCAAGGTATTTTTCAATGGTACGAGTGTAAAAGTAAAATAAGTTAGTACGAATTCCGAGGTGGGCGATTCACTGATGTTCATTGCTTCATCGTTTGTTAGGTCAGGGTGTTTTAATACCAAATGCTATCTTTGGATGTTCTCTGGGGACTAAAAATGTTCCGCGGCAATTCTGGCGTTGCGTCGTGGCAACCATACCCGAGCACTGGTCTAAAGCTGGTTTCAAAAATTTCTGTGAGATCACTTTTCTTCAGACCCGCTTGTTTTTCCATGCACAAGATACACAGTCTGGACCCTGCTTTGGAAAGAACTTTATTCCATTTGTATGTTCAGTTTAAGATAAAAACTACAAGAAGTTTTGCATGCCTATACCATCAATGGTGAGATAATCAGGTACAACTGGATTTATAATAAAACAGTCCAGCAGTATTTTAAGGATTAATCAGCATATTATTCTGCTTTGTCTATTCCTATTACACACACCCCTACTAGCAAAAATAGTATCACTCCTTCGGCACTTTTGTACATTGCTTCAAGGGCACCCATAGTTTTAATTTACTATTACATAAAAACTAGGCAACCGATCATCGTGTAAATTGGGTATGAGTAATAGATCATTGACCTACCTAGCGTAACTATTAAAGTAATCCAACACCAATTATTTTAATATGCGGTTACCCAAACGAGAGGAATGCATTTTTACCATTCGATGTAAGGGGCAGTTGTTTTGACCCGCCCAATTGCTCCGAGAACCACTCAGATGCTTAGACAGCATCATTGCCTGGGTAAGACCGACCGAAAGAAGCCGTACCCAGAGAAAAAAAATGACATTTAGGAACTTGTCTGCAACATCCTCAAGAACAGGGCAAACAGTGTTTCTGACTTAACCGTCAGAAGACGTCTGCACAATCGCCAATATTTTGGCGGGTTTCCGTCATGAGACCGATGATCACTGACAGAAATTTGAACTGTTTACGTCAGGTGGTATACCGAAACTCTGGCACAGACACCAGTGGGCGATGATGGTATTCTCAGATGAAATCAGGTTTAGCGTTGTCACAATTTATGGACGCGTAGGGTTTGGAGACCAGCTGGTAAGAAGTTACTTTCGAATTGGCAACTACATTGTAGGGGAGGTGACAGCTAGTAGTCAACGATAACCTTAAAACAGACCCTTGCATCCAAGTACTGGAAAGGAACTTAAGAAGTTCGGTGGAGAATATCTTGGGGACCATGACCACCCATTTGTTTCAGCATGAGAATGAGCTACTCGCCGATGCAACAGTATGCTAATTATTTGAATACCAGATCCAGACGCATCTAAATCAGAACCTCATAAAGAATGCTTGGGATATCCTTGGAAATGGATAACTGAGGGATGACTCTGCAAAACAAAAATGATCTCATACCATCTTTGCACCGTATGAGGAACGCTAAACTAAACTTTTAGACTCCAAGCATAGATAGGTCAGGTGCGTCCTCCAACCCAGAGGCTACTGTAGAGAATAATAAATGTGGCTTAGATGTATTTACAATAGTTTACATATTCATTGGTTGTATAATCATTAAATTTTTGTGAAAAAATTCCATTTAGAAGGTGAATAAAGAAGATTGGTTCATGGTTTTCTGTACCACTTTACGCATTGCCTTAATTAAGGGTGACACTTATTTGACAGGGGAGTATACATGTACATAAATGTAGATCTAATGCTGCTACAGGGTGGTTATATATGTCTTGTTTCTTGTTTAATATACCATGTGGGGTCATCCATGGACTGAACTGCATGTTAAAAAAACATACCATGTCATAAGTCATTGTTGTAAATAAGAGATTTTACACTTTGGGCCACGCCTCCATGGCTATGACACCATTGTGACACAACTGGACCATGCTTTGTCTGTATTTAGTAAACAAACATGGGTCCATCTGAGTAACACTGGCGGTATTTCATAGCTGCAAAGTTTGGGTTACAGAATATCATGGCCTAGGCCCTATAAGGTATTTTTTCTAAAATCCAATAGTAAACCTTTGGTTTGTGCCCCAAGATTGTCTATCGCCTAGGTCCAGGTGTCGAATAACTCTATAAAGACCGTTGTAGTGGAAGAACGTTTTATGGTATTTCTATATATACGGGCCCATAAGTAAAACAAATGCTACTCCTTGCTTAAAATAGGTTTTAGGCATACCGCTACCAAATGATTTTCAATACTAAGTGTTGGCTTACTTTTGGGAAGTGGCACAACAAAGGCGCACTTCCAAATGTTGGCGTGGTTGTAATGTTCCAGATGCAAATATGGGTGTACCAAAATTCCAGCAAAACTGTTAGGGATCCAACACGGTGTGTTATCTAGGCCAGCTGATTTATTTGTATCAATAGAAATAAAACATATTCCCTTTTTGTCCATTGAATTGGTAGTTTGAGGGAATGTACACACAGAACCACTAAGATAAAGTGAAATACCTTACACAGGGCCGCTAAATTTTGTGGAATTCCGGTTAAGAAACAAGAACACGTCTAGACGCATTTGTTGATGTGAGACGATGATTTTCGCCAAGGAAGTTTGAACTGCTTTACTACAAACATAAAGGAGGGGAAGCATTTTTGACACCCCTGTTTATCTTTAAATGTATCTGATCTGCTGGAAGCAAAACTTTACATATACAATTTTTATTACACCGTGCTATCACGTGCCATGACGTCATCCCTCTGTAGTAGAAAACTGCTGCCCATGTTATCTTGCTATCCTACAGTGCATACAACAGTCGCAGCTACTCTGTAAGACACCATTTCTATGCAACCAACTGTGTCAGCATAAATGATGAGATGGGCGGCTGTTTTCTTGACATTGGTTCTGGCACTGGATGTATTCTGCGGAGGTACTGTAAACACTGTGTGTAGTATAGAATGTGCACTATAGATAAGTTAAAATCACTTCTAGAACTTTGAACTAGCTTAACTCAGCTATGTGTCTCTCAGTGACTTTGTGGACTGTTGTGATGTATCTGTAATTTATTAAGGAAAAGAAGAGAAAATATATCTTCTTGGCAAACTGCTCAGATCATCTGATCAGTTAATTAATAGATTTGGTTCCAAAAGGATTAATTCAATAATTATTCAATAATTATGGTCACCATAACTGAAACCAGGTCATATCATAATGCGGAGGGGGGGGGGGGGGGGGGTAAATCTTATTTAATACGGTATAAGTCTGATTTTTTAAAAAATATTGACTGTGATACCATGAAATATATTACCATATTCCATGAATCTGACCCGCCTGCTGGAGTCCACTGCTTTTTGTTCCATTGCACATCTTAACCTGAATAGATTAGTGATGAGAAAGTGAACAAAGGCGAACAGAATGACCACACAACATAAGAATGAAATGTGCAAGGTCCTTTACATATAAAATTACAATATTTAAACATAACCATAGCATTTTGAGATGTCAGTATGGTTATAAGAAAGCAACAGGTATCGGCAGTTTACCATAGGTAGAGACAAACTGGTGTTGTGAAGTAAAAGAGATTCTCAGACTTTCTGAGAGTATGGAGAGCAAGTTTCTGTACCAATCAAACGTTAATACTGGAAACATCAAAATATTTTAGGAACAATGTCGCATAAAACGAAAAAAACAATATGTTTAATTTCCTAAACTCAGAACATTAAAACATTAAGGAAAGCTCTAAAACCTGAAATAATACTTACAAATAGAATTAAACAGAAAGGGAAAATCACTCCTGAGTCAATTTCAAATACGGATTTTATCGTTTTATGTAGATGTATAAAAACACACCGGCAAATGAAACAATCTGCTAAATCTTTTTAAAATGAATAAAAGAAAAATGTTCTGTAATTAGTATAAAAAAGCAAAATTCCGTTTATATATTGCACTACATTATATACATTTCAGTGCAGTTAACAATACAGTTTTGGTGAATTTTTACAACGGACGACTGGTCATTTTGGGCCATGTCCGGTCTGTATGTTGACGATCTCACCCCCCCCTCCCCCTCCCGGGAGGATACAGTGTCTTAGGTACAAAAACAATTAATTTGTTAAGTTGGGGCTTCAAACAAACAAATACATTATTTACTTGGTATGTTTTATGGACGAAAAAAAAACTCGCAGTATTTATATCTACAATAAATGATTATATAGGTAGTGTATTATAACCCTGAAGTGTTGTGTGGGAAAGGTTTCTAAACAATGTAACCCGTCACACTAAAATAAATTAATGACATGATTTAGTAACACTAAAAGTTTGGTGTATTTTCATTGGATATTTTCTGTTAGATAAGTCGTAATATCTTGGGTTATTTAATCTTTACTCTTATGTCACCTGAAACACGTGCCCCTCACCCCCCCAAGGGAACTGCTACATGACTAAGGTGCAGAGCGTACTTATGCACCTATATGGTGAGCCATTCGAGGCACACTAAAATCGATCGAATCACGGCATAAATAATCCCAGCATCTGCACTATATTTCCACATTTGCGGCAACAAAAGTCAAGATATGTAGGTTATATAGTTGCTCGATTCACACATTATTTTAAGAGCACTGTTTAAAGAGCCAAACAATAAGAATTTTCAACGAACTCAACGTGGGTGTTCCACCCCCTTGACCTCAGTGGCCGAGGGACAGTTCGCATGAGATCTGATAAAAACATATATCTATTTATATCTATTTATATTTATATTTTAAGTTGAAACACGGTTTAATAAATACAGCAACATGCCTACTTTGAATATGTCTTAAATATGATAAAATATGCTACAAAACGATAACATAACATAAAGAACTGAACGAGCACCTGTCGCCACCGTCAATTCAATCTGAGTGCGCGATTTTGACAATGACACGCTTATATAAGGTGTGTGTGTGTGTGTGTGTGTGTGTGTGTGTGCGTGCGTGTATTGAATAGTATGACAGCTTTGTACGCCTGCTACATGCTTATTATTATTTTTTTGTGGGGGGGGGGGGGGGGGTCGTGGAAAGGGGGTTCACTTTTCTAAACCACATTTTTCATGTGTACACATGTAGCCAGAGGATTTGGGGAGGGGGTACTTGGGGGTACACTTTACCACATTGGGCATACGTGTACAAGTACATATATAATTTGGCTGAGATACAGGGGGACACTGGGGGGAGGGGGTACTTGGGGGTACACTTTACCACATTGGGCATACGTGTACAAGTACATATATAATTTGGTTGAGGTACAGTGGGGACACTGGGGAGGGGGGTACTTTTCTCAACCACATTACTCATGCGTGCACATCTAGGCGTAGGGTATGGGTTGGGTACCGGGGTATTGGGAGGGGGGCAATTTTTTTCTCAACCATATACGTCTTACATGTACGCTCAGGACAAAATGGAGTCAAGCTGACCCATTATAACTAGCGGATATGAAAGTGTTTATATCCTGTATTTTATTTGTATACTGTTCTTTTTATTTTTTTCTCTTTAGCAACTCAAAAAACGTGCATCATAACACCACGTCACTAGAAATGCAACTACTAAAAACGGAGACTAATGGACTGTCTCTGTATGTTTGTATCTATGGGTGGGTAACCCCATCCTCCGTCCACTGTGTACTGCCCAGTCCAAACACACTGCTATTCAGTTCACATACGCTTTTGATAATTCACTGAAAACTAAATAATGACGATTTCAACCTAATAATGACGATTCTTCTTGCAGCCAAAGAAGAAGAAAAAGAAGCGAAACTTCCAGAGGACCAAGAACATGTCGTAGTAAATAAGAATAAACCCAAACCGAAAGGTAAACCTTTATAGCTCAGTCACATTTGTGATTTTCATTAGGTACATATAGGCGTAGGATATGGGTTGGGTACCGGGGTATTGGGAGGGGGGCAATTTTTTTCTCAACCATATACGTCTTACATGTACGCTCAGGACAAAATGGAGTCAGGCTGACCCATTATAACTAGCGGATATGAAAGTGTTTATATCCTATATTTTATTTGTATACTGTTCTTTTTATTTTTTTCTCTTTAGCAACTCAAAAAACGTGCATCATAACACCACGTCACTTGAAATGCAACTTACTACATTGGGCATACGTGTACAAGTACATATATAATTTAGTTGAGGTACGGGGGGGACACTGGGGGGTACTTGGGGGGTACACTTTACCACATTGGGCATACGTGTACAAGTACATATATAATTTGGTTGAGGTACAGGGGGGACACTGGGGGGTACTTGGGGGTACACTTTACCACATTGGGCATACGTGTACAAGTGCATATATAATTTGGTTGAGGTACGGGGGGGGGGACTTGGGGGCACTTTTCTCAACCACATTACTCATACATGCACATGTAGGCGTACGATATGGGTTGATTCTTTTTATTTTTTTATTTTTTCTCTTTAGCAACTCAAAACGTGCATCGTAACACCACGTCACTAGAAATGCAACTACTAAAAACGGAGACTAATGGACTGTCTCTGTATATTTGTATCTATGGGTGGGTAACCCCATCCTCCGTCCACTTTGTACTGCCCAGTCCAAACACACTGCTATTCAATTCACATACGCTTCTGATAATTCGTTGAAAGCTAAATAATGACGATTTCAACCTAATAATGACGATTCTTCTTGCAGCCAAAGAAGAAGAAAAAGAAGCGAAACTTCCAGAGGACCAAGAACATGTCGTAGTAAATAAGAAGAAACCCAAACCGAAAGGTAAACCTTTATAGCTCAGTCACATTTGTGATTATCGTAAGGTGCAACTAAGATAAAATATGAGATTAAAACCGCTTGCTAGTGTTCTGGTATGTTTTCGTTTTCAAGTGACAATACGTCTGAGGAGCTTTCTTCTATTTGGGCGACGAGTGAACATTAAATGATTGACACTGGTTGTTGTTGTCAGCATTGGATTAAGATCTTCAAAGCGATTTACACGTAACTATTTTGACCTCGATTCTGGAAGGTAATATTAATGCGTTATTCAACCTAAAAGTATTCAACGGTGTCCGTATTTCAAGCATGTTCCTAAATTTGATTCATAGCTAAATTTTGCGCGATTCCGGACACGGCGTCGTGGGTTCACTCGTCTAAGCTATTGTGGTATTGCCTCCAAGCCATTGTGTTTTTCCGTTTGAATTTTGAAGGGATTGACATGGCTGTCCATTGTTTACACACCCCCTTTTATTCACAAAATAGGGATTAAAACATTTCAAACGTTATCAAACCAAAATACAACGGAAACTTAATTACGACTTCCGCTGTATATTTGTGTGTGTGCGAGCATTGTCAAGAAACCGCCGTCTTACTTCACTTCAGCGTGCAAAGGGGGACCGCCGGGCACTGAGAATTGGTTTAAGAGCACGGATGGGTCCAAATGCCTCCAATTCTTC
Source organism: Lingula anatina (assembly GCF_051362555.1). NCBI lineage: Eukaryota > Metazoa > Brachiopoda > Lingulata > Lingulida > Lingulidae > Lingula > Lingula anatina. The sequence goes on along the minus strand of NC_141771.1, from coordinate 89,950 downwards.
AAGGGTAATAACGGCGAGATGTGGGATTATCCTGCCGCTGCCAGGTTCTGTAGCCAGCAGGTGGTCACTGCCAGACTGGCCTCCATACATAACCAGAACGAGCAAGACGTGGCCCAGAGCTTGATCAAAGGAAAGTTAGTAGTTTTTAGTTTTACATATCTTATAACAAATGTTGCCACGTTACGACATTGTCCCGGGATGTCTAGTGTAAAACAAATCAGAAGTCAAAAAAGAAAAAAAAAACGGAAATGTCCGGCAGAGCTTCTATGGACTTCCAAAGTGTTGAGAAGTTTTCGCTATGTTTGGCGCATGGTAATATGACCCCTACCCTATTACAGCTTTGTCCACAGGATTTATTATTATAATTACTTTAAAATGACAAACTAACTTCGTTGTGTTTGAAACTATGGCGAAAGAACATATATGGCCACACGTCCACATCTGCTGACTACTCATGGTTAGTCCAACAAACATTCGTTTTTATCCATTCATTTTGAATGTATTGTTAATCATATTATTTCTTCCTTAGCTGTCTGAGGATTTTGTAAGGTTTTCATCACTTTCGTATGTGTTCATGCCTGTGTGAGAAACTGTTTCAGACACCAAAAAGTAAATGTTTTAGTCATCCAGTAAAAGAAGAATCAGGGCTATGTTGGAGTCAAATCCTGGAACTGACGTTAAGCAACCGACCTTAAGACCGTCCACCAGGTAATAGCCTGCCTGGACTGACCACCTCATTTAAATAACCTACCTGGACTGACCACCTCATTTAAATAACCTACCTGGACTGACCACCTCATTTAAATAACCTGCCTGGACTGACCACCTCATTTTAATAACCTGCCTGAACTGACCACCTCATTTTAATAACCTACCTGGATTGACCACCTCATTTAAATAACCTACCTGAACTGACCACCTCACTTTAATAACCTGTCTGGACTGACCACCTCATTTTAATAACCTACCTGGACTGACCACCTCATTTTAATAACCTGCCTGGAATGGCCACCATTTTAATAGTCTGCCTGGAATTGCCACCATTTTAATAGTCTGCCTGGAATGGCCACCATTTTAATAGTCTACCTGGAATGGCCACCATTTTAATAGTCTGCCTGGACTGACCACCTCATTTTAATAACCTACCTGGACTGACCACCTCATTTTAATAACCTACCTGAACTGAGCACCTCATTTTAATAACCTGCCTGGCATGGCCACCATTTTAATAGCCTGCATGGACTGGCCAACTCATGGAGTGACTTACGATAAGATATTCCTGGCGAAATGTGCAACTTTATTGTCTAGAACTCTAATGTTAATAAAGGCAACTGAAATATTAAAACTCATTGCTTTTGCAGAGACAAACTTTCCATCACATGGATAGGGCTGAGTAGACAAAACAGGACCGACTGGGAGTGGATAGACGGGAATGCCATGTGTTATCAAAACTGGGACGGCTTTGGAGGCGGTACACCACGCAACCTACCGGGGCGAGAGTGCGGCGCCATTGTTATCAAAAAGAACAAACAACAAGAGCCCGGATGGAGAGATAAACGTTGCGACAAGATTGGCAACGTACTGTGTGAAGTACAGGTAGTCCATTCCCTTATATATACACATATTTTATACATGAAGTTCATTTCATTAAGTTTATATATCACAGATATGTTTTTTATGCAATGGATATGTTATCATAGACAATCAATCTCCATGCTGAGTGTGTGCAGTGGAGACCTGACGGATATCACTATGTTTCTACCAGACACTAGTGATCAGCAGATCAGTTGTCAGTGAAACCTCTAAAACTTATGGGGATATATCTCCATTAAGACAGCTGGCCCAATGGAACGGAATATGACACCATTTGGAATTTGATGAATTGAATCAGCTGATAATTTTACGTAAACAACATATCTTTTTTTTAGGAAACTGTTCAATCTCGATTGTAATTGGTTTTATGTGAGAATTAGCCTTTTTGATTTAGAATCTTAATCTTTATTATATATATATATATATATATATATATATATATATATATATATATATATATTTGACATATCTCGGTTATTGTGTTCCTAAGTAATTTTTTAATGTAAAGACTACTGAACATCTGGATTTACGACTTGAGATTATTATAATGATAATTATAAAAAGAGGACGCTGAAATCCCTTCTTTCAAATCTCGCGTTGAGAATATGTCGTATGCCAAATGACATTGATATATCGAACAAAACCCAGTGACTTTTATTAAAAAATAACCTATTGTCCATTGCTTAACTCGCCAAGATATCTTCACAATTGTGAAGTGGTATATCAGCCATATGTAAAACAGTGCATTTACACGGTATCTACACACAGGAAAACAAACGTGATATGAAAATCACAAAAATACGTTCCGAACAACATTTGATACAAATATAGCAGTCACTTGCTTAACCCGCCAAGATATCTTTACAAATGCAGAGTGGTATATCAGCTTGTCTAAAATCCTAAACAGTGTAGTTATATTGCAACGTTCCGAACAACACATTTGATAAAAAATATAGCAGTCACTTTTAGTAATGTTAGACATTGGTTTAACATTTTCTCTTCCGGAAACGCTTCTTACACAGGACATCATTACACAAAAACAAACAAACAAAACAAGATGGCTGATGAAGAAAAGCTGTTATGCACTCCATCACACACGACTGCCAAAATAGCGGCTTAAAGCTAGAGAGTTCTTAGAAGCCAGGTAGAACAGCTTTACTTTGGTAAAGGTTTGAGTGAACACCGCTTTACCTGGTACTGCAAGCAGACGGCTCAGATTACAATCAAATTGGTATGAGGATTTCTGTCATTTTAGGTCGACGATCCATGTAATAATAATTGCAGTCCAAACGCGACATGCAAACCAGACTGTTTTGGATACCATTGTGTTTGCATACCTGGCTTCACCGGCGACGGCACAGCGTGTGCCGACGTAGATGAGTGTGCCCTGGCCGCCGATGACTGCGCTGGGAATGCCACCTGCGCCAACACCGTGGGCAGTTTCACCTGCACCTGCCTGGCTGGCTTCACCGGCGACGGCACAGCGTGTGCCGACGTAGATGAGTGTGCCCTGGCCGCCGATGACTGCGCTGAGAATGCCACCTGCGCCAACACCGTGGGCAGTTTCACCTGCACCTGCCTGGCTGGCTTCACCGGCGACGGCACAGCGTGTGCCGACGTAGATGAGTGTGCCCTGGCCGCCGATGACTGCGCTGAGAATGCCACCTGCGCCAACACCGTGGGCAGTTTCACCTGCACCTGCCTGGCTGGCTTCACCGGCGACGGCACAGCGTGTGCCGACGTAGATGAGTGTGCCCTGGCCGCCGATGACTGCGCTGAGAATGCCACCTGCGCCAACACCGTGGGCAGTTTCACCTGCACCTGCCTGGCTGGCTTCACCGGCGACGGCACAGCGTGTGCCGACGTAGATGAGTGTGCCCTGGCCGCCGATGACTGCGCTGAGAATGCCACCTGCGCCAACACCGTGGGCAGTTTCACCTGCACCTGCCTGGCTGGCTTCACCGGCGACGGCACAGCGTGTGCCGACGTAGATGAGTGTGCCCTGGCCGCCGATGACTGCGCTGAGAATGCCACCTGCGCCAACACCGTGGGCAGTTTCACCTGCACCTGCCTGGCTGGCTTCACCGGCGACGGCACAGCGTGTGCCGACGTAGATGAGTGTGCCCTGGCCGCCGATGACTGCGCTGAGAATGCCACCTGCGCCAACACCGTGGGCAGTTTCACCTGCACCTGCCTGGCTGGCTTCACCGGCGACGGCACAGCGTGTGCCGACGTAGATGAGTGTGCCCTGGCCGCCGATGACTGCGCTGAGAATGCCACCTGCGCCAACACCGTGGGCAGTTTCACCTGCACCTGCCTGGCTGGCTTCACCGGCGACGGCACAGCGTGTGCCGACGTAGATGAGTGTGCCCTGGCCGCCGATGACTGCGCTGAGAATGCCACCTGCGCCAACACCGTGGGCAGTTTCACCTGCACCTGCCTGGCTGGCTTCACCGGCGACGGCACAGCGTGTGCCGACGTAGATGAGTGTGCCCTGGCCGCCGATGACTGCGCTGAGAATGCCACCTGCGCCAACACCGTGGGCAGTTTCACCTGCACCTGCCTGGCTGGCTTCACCGGCGACGGCACAGCGTGTGCCGACGTAGATGAGTGTGCCCTGGCCGCCGATGACTGCGCTGAGAATGCCACCTGCGCCAACACCGTGGGCAGTTTCACCTGCACCTGCCTGGCTGGCTTCACCGGCGACGGCACAGCGTGTGCCGACGTAGATGAGTGTGCCCTGGCCGCCGATGACTGCGCTGAGAATGCCACCTGCGCCAACACCGTGGGCAGTTTCACCTGCACCTGCCTGGCTGGCTTCACCGGCGACGGCACAGCGTGTGCCGACGTAGATGAGTGTGCCCTGGCCGCCGATGACTGCGCTGAGAATGCCACCTGCGCCAACACCGTGGGCAGTTTCACCTGCACCTGCCTGGCTGGCTTCACCGGCGACGGCACAGCGTGTGCCGACGTAGATGAGTGTGCCCTGGCCGCCGATGACTGCGCTGAGAATGCCACCTGCGCCAACACCGTGGGCAGTTTCACCTGCACCTGCCTGGCTGGCTTCACCGGCGACGGCACAGCGTGTGCCGACGTAGATGAGTGTGCCCTGGCCGCCGATGACTGCGCTGAGAATGCCACCTGCGCCAACACCGTGGGCAGTTTCACCTGCACCTGCCTGGCTGGCTTCACCGGCGACGGCACAGCGTGTGCCGACGTAGATGAGTGTGCCCTGGCCGCCGATGACTGCGCTGAGAATGCCACCTGCGCCAACACCGTGGGCAGTTTCACCTGCACCTGCCTGGCTGGCTTCACCGGCGACGGCACAGCGTGTGCCGACGTAGATGAGTGTGCCCTGGCCGCCGATGACTGCGCTGAGAATGCCACCTGCGCCAACACCGTGGGCAGTTTCACCTGCACCTGCCTGGCTGGCTTCACCGGCGACGGCACAGCGTGTGCCGACGTAGATGAGTGTGCCCTGGCCGCCGATGACTGCGCTGAGAATGCCACCTGCGCCAACACCGTGGGCAGTTTCACCTGCACCTGCCTGGCTGGCTTCACCGGCGACGGCACAGCGTGTGCCGACGTAGATGAGTGTGCCCTGGCCGCCGATGACTGCGCTGAGAATGCCACCTGCGCCAACACCGTGGGCAGTTTCACCTGCACCTGCCTGGCTGGCTTCACCGGCGACGGCACAGCGTGTGCCGACGTAGATGAGTGTGCCCTGGCCGCCGATGACTGCGCTGAGAATGCCACCTGCGCCAACACCGTGGGCAGTTTCACCTGCACCTGCCTGGCTGGCTTCACCGGCGACGGCACAGCGTGTGCCGACGTAGATGAGTGTGCCCTGGCCGCCGATGACTGCGCTGAGAATGCCACCTGCGCCAACACCGTGGGCAGTTTCACCTGCACCTGCCTGGCTGGCTTCACCGGCGACGGCACAGCGTGTGCCGACGTAGATGAGTGTGCCCTGGCCGCCGATGACTGCGCTGAGAATGCCACCTGCGCCAACACCGTGGGCAGTTTCACCTGCACCTGCCTGGCTGGCTTCACCGGCGACGGCACAGCGTGTGCCGACGTAGATGAGTGTGCCCTGGCCGCCGATGACTGCGCTGAGAATGCCACCTGCGCCAACACCGTGGGCAGTTTCACCTGCACCTGCCTGGCTGGCTTCACCGGCGACGGCACAGCGTGTGCCGACGTAGATGAGTGTGCCCTGGCCGCCGATGACTGCGCTGAGAATGCCACCTGCGCCAACACCGTGGGCAGTTTCACCTGCACCTGCCTGGCTGGCTTCACCGGCGACGGCACAGCGTGTGCCGACGTAGATGAGTGTGCCCTGGCCGCCGATGACTGCGCTGAGAATGCCACCTGCGCCAACACCGTGGGCAGTTTCACCTGCACCTGCCTGGCTGGCTTCACCGGCGACGGCACAGCGTGTGCCGACGTAGATGAGTGTGCCCTGGCCGCCGATGACTGCGCTGAGAATGCCACCTGCGCCAACACCGTGGGCAGTTTCACCTGCACCTGCCTGGCTGGCTTCACCGGCGACGGCACAGCGTGTGCCGACGTAGATGAGTGTGCCCTGGCCGCCGATGACTGCGCTGAGAATGCCACCTGCGCCAACACCGTGGGCAGTTTCACCTGCACCTGCCTGGCTGGCTTCACCGGCGACGGCACAGCGTGTGCCGACGTAGATGAGTGTGCCCTGGCCGCCGATGACTGCGCTGAGAATGCCACCTGCGCCAACACCGTGGGCAGTTTCACCTGCACCTGCCTGGCTGGCTTCACCGGCGACGGCACAGCGTGTGCCGACGTAGATGAGTGTGCCCTGGCCGCCGATGACTGCGCTGAGAATGCCACCTGCGCCAACACCGTGGGCAGTTTCACCTGCACCTGCCTGGCTGGCTTCACCGGCGACGGCACAGCGTGTGCCGACGTAGATGAGTGTGCCCTGGCCGCCGATGACTGCGCTGAGAATGCCACCTGCGCCAACACCGTGGGCAGTTTCACCTGCACCTGCCTGGCTGGCTTCACCGGCGACGGCACAGCGTGTGCCGACGTAGATGAGTGTGCCCTGGCCGCCGATGACTGCGCTGAGAATGCCACCTGCGCCAACACCGTGGGCAGTTTCACCTGCACCTGCCTGGCTGGCTTCACCGGCGACGGCACAGCGTGTGCCGACGTAGATGAGTGTGCCCTGGCCGCCGATGACTGCGCTGAGAATGCCACCTGCGCCAACACCGTGGGCAGTTTCACCTGCACCTGCCTGGCTGGCTTCACCGGCGACGGCACAGCGTGTGCCGACGTAGATGAGTGTGCCCTGGCCGCCGATGACTGCGCTGAGAATGCCACCTGCGCCAACACCGTGGGCAGTTTCACCTGCACCTGCCTGGCTGGCTTCACCGGCGACGGCACAGCGTGTGCCGACGTAGATGAGTGTGCCCTGGCCGCCGATGACTGCGCTGAGAATGCCACCTGCGCCAACACCGTGGGCAGTTTCACCTGCACCTGCCTGGCTGGCTTCACCGGCGACGGCACAGCGTGTGCCGACGTAGATGAGTGTGCCCTGGCCGCCGATGACTGCGCTGAGAATGCCACCTGCGCCAACACCGTGGGCAGTTTCACCTGCACCTGCCTGGCTGGCTTCACCGGCGACGGCACAGCGTGTGCCGACGTAGATGAGTGTGCCCTGGCCGCCGATGACTGCGCTGAGAATGCCACCTGCGCCAACACCGTGGGCAGTTTCACCTGCACCTGCCTGGCTGGCTTCACCGGCGACGGCACAGCGTGTGCCGACGTAGATGAGTGTGCCCTGGCCGCCGATGACTGCGCTGAGAATGCCACCTGCGCCAACACCGTGGGCAGTTTCACCTGCACCTGCCTGGCTGGCTTCACCGGCGACGGCACAGCGTGTGCCGACGTAGATGAGTGTGCCCTGGCCGCCGATGACTGCGCTGAGAATGCCACCTGCGCCAACACCGTGGGCAGTTTCACCTGCACCTGCCTGGCTGGCTTCACCGGCGACGGCACAGCGTGTGCCGACGTAGATGAGTGTGCCCTGGCCGCCGATGACTGCGCTGAGAATGCCACCTGCGCCAACACCGTGGGCAGTTTCACCTGCACCTGCCTGGCTGGCTTCACCGGCGACGGCACAGCGTGTGCCGACGTAGATGAGTGTGCCCTGGCCGCCGATGACTGCGCTGAGAATGCCACCTGCGCCAACACCGTGGGCAGTTTCACCTGCACCTGCCTGGCTGGCTTCACCGGCGACGGCACAGCGTGTGCCGACGTAGATGAGTGTGCCCTGGCCGCCGATGACTGCGCTGAGAATGCCACCTGCGCCAACACCGTGGGCAGTTTCACCTGCACCTGCCTGGCTGGCTTCACCGGCGACGGCACAGCGTGTGCCGACGTAGATGAGTGTGCCCTGGCCGCCGATGACTGCGCTGAGAATGCCACCTGCGCCAACACCGTGGGCAGTTTCACCTGCACCTGCCTGGCTGGCTTCACCGGCGACGGCACAGCGTGTGCCGACGTAGATGAGTGTGCCCTGGCCGCCGATGACTGCGCTGAGAATGCCACCTGCGCCAACACCGTGGGCAGTTTCACCTGCACCTGCCTGGCTGGCTTCACCGGCGACGGCACAGCGTGTGCCGACGTAGATGAGTGTGCCCTGGCCGCCGATGACTGCGCTGAGAATGCCACCTGCGCCAACACCGTGGGCAGTTTCACCTGCACCTGCCTGGCTGGCTTCACCGGCGACGGCACAGCGTGTGCCGACGTAGATGAGTGTGCCCTGGCCGCCGATGACTGCGCTGAGAATGCCACCTGCGCCAACACCGTGGGCAGTTTCACCTGCACCTGCCTGGCTGGCTTCACCGGCGACGGCACAGCGTGTGCCGACGTAGATGAGTGTGCCCTGGCCGCCGATGACTGCGCTGAGAATGCCACCTGCGCCAACACCGTGGGCAGTTTCACCTGCACCTGCCTGGCTGGCTTCACCGGCGACGGCACAGCGTGTGCCGACGTAGATGAGTGTGCCCTGGCCGCCGATGACTGCGCTGAGAATGCCACCTGCGCCAACACCGTGGGCAGTTTCACCTGCACCTGCCTGGCTGGCTTCACCGGCGACGGCACAGCGTGTGCCGACGTAGATGAGTGTGCCCTGGCCGCCGATGACTGCGCTGAGAATGCCACCTGCGCCAACACCGTGGGCAGTTTCACCTGCACCTGCCTGGCTGGCTTCACCGGCGACGGCACAGCGTGTGCCGACGTAGATGAGTGTGCCCTGGCCGCCGATGACTGCGCTGAGAATGCCACCTGCGCCAACACCGTGGGCAGTTTCACCTGCACCTGCCTGGCTGGCTTCACCGGCGACGGCACAGCGTGTGCCGACGTAGATGAGTGTGCCCTGGCCGCCGATGACTGCGCTGAGAATGCCACCTGCGCCAACACCGTGGGCAGTTTCACCTGCACCTGCCTGGCTGGCTTCACCGGCGACGGCACAGCGTGTGCCGACGTAGATGAGTGTGCCCTGGCCGCCGATGACTGCGCTGAGAATGCCACCTGCGCCAACACCGTGGGCAGTTTCACCTGCACCTGCCTGGCTGGCTTCACCGGCGACGGCACAGCGTGTGCCGACGTAGATGAGTGTGCCCTGGCCGCCGATGACTGCGCTGAGAATGCCACCTGCGCCAACACCGTGGGCAGTTTCACCTGCACCTGCCTGGCTGGCTTCACCGGCGACGGCACAGCGTGTGCCGACGTAGATGAGTGTGCCCTGGCCGCCGATGACTGCGCTGAGAATGCCACCTGCGCCAACACCGTGGGCAGTTTCACCTGCACCTGCCTGGCTGGCTTCACCGGCGACGGCACAGCGTGTGCCGACGTAGATGAGTGTGCCCTGGCCGCCGATGACTGCGCTGAGAATGCCACCTGCGCCAACACCGTGGGCAGTTTCACCTGCACCTGCCTGGCTGGCTTCACCGGCGACGGCACAGCGTGTGCCGACGTAGATGAGTGTGCCCTGGCCGCCGATGACTGCGCTGAGAATGCCACCTGCGCCAACACCGTGGGCAGTTTCACCTGCACCTGCCTGGCTGGCTTCACCGGCGACGGCACAGCGTGTGCCGACGTAGATGAGTGTGCCCTGGCCGCCGATGACTGCGCTGAGAATGCCACCTGCGCCAACACCGTGGGCAGTTTCACCTGCACCTGCCTGGCTGGCTTCACCGGCGACGGCACAGCGTGTGCCGACGTAGATGAGTGTGCCCTGGCCGCCGATGACTGCGCTGAGAATGCCACCTGCGCCAACACCGTGGGCAGTTTCACCTGCACCTGCCTGGCTGGCTTCACCGGCGACGGCACAGCGTGTGCCGACGTAGATGAGTGTGCCCTGGCCGCCGATGACTGCGCTGAGAATGCCACCTGCGCCAACACCGTGGGCAGTTTCACCTGCACCTGCCTGGCTGGCTTCACCGGCGACGGCACAGCGTGTGCCGACGTAGATGAGTGTGCCCTGGCCGCCGATGACTGCGCTGAGAATGCCACCTGCGCCAACACCGTGGGCAGTTTCACCTGCACCTGCCTGGCTGGCTTCACCGGCGACGGCACAGCGTGTGCCGACGTAGATGAGTGTGCCCTGGCCGCCGATGACTGCGCTGAGAATGCCACCTGCGCCAACACCGTGGGCAGTTTCACCTGCACCTGCCTGGCTGGCTTCACCGGCGACGGCACAGCGTGTGCCGACGTAGATGAGTGTGCCCTGGCCGCCGATGACTGCGCTGAGAATGCCACCTGCGCCAACACCGTGGGCAGTTTCACCTGCACCTGCCTGGCTGGCTTCACCGGCGACGGCACAGCGTGTGCCGACGTAGATGAGTGTGCCCTGGCCGCCGATGACTGCGCTGAGAATGCCACCTGCGCCAACACCGTGGGCAGTTTCACCTGCACCTGCCTGGCTGGCTTCACCGGCGACGGCACAGCGTGTGCCGACGTAGATGAGTGTGCCCTGGCCGCCGATGACTGCGCTGAGAATGCCACCTGCGCCAACACCGTGGGCAGTTTCACCTGCACCTGCCTGGCTGGCTTCACCGGCGACGGCACAGCGTGTGCCGACGTAGATGAGTGTGCCCTGGCCGCCGATGACTGCGCTGAGAATGCCACCTGCGCCAACACCGTGGGCAGTTTCACCTGCACCTGCCTGGCTGGCTTCACCGGCGACGGCACAGCGTGTGCCGACGTAGATGAGTGTGCCCTGGCCGCCGATGACTGCGCTGAGAATGCCACCTGCGCCAACACCGTGGGCAGTTTCACCTGCACCTGCCTGGCTGGCTTCACCGGCGACGGCACAGCGTGTGCCGACGTAGATGAGTGTGCCCTGGCCGCCGATGACTGCGCTGAGAATGCCACCTGCGCCAACACCGTGGGCAGTTTCACCTGCACCTGCCTGGCTGGCTTCACCGGCGACGGCACAGCGTGTGCCGACGTAGATGAGTGTGCCCTGGCCGCCGATGACTGCGCTGAGAATGCCACCTGCGCCAACACCGTGGGCAGTTTCACCTGCACCTGCCTGGCTGGCTTCACCGGCGACGGCACAGCGTGTGCCGACGTAGATGAGTGTGCCCTGGCCGCCGATGACTGCGCTGAGAATGCCACCTGCGCCAACACCGTGGGCAGTTTCACCTGCACCTGCCTGGCTGGCTTCACCGGCGACGGCACAGCGTGTGCCGACGTAGATGAGTGTGCCCTGGCCGCCGATGACTGCGCTGAGAATGCCACCTGCGCCAACACCGTGGGCAGTTTCACCTGCACCTGCCTGGCTGGCTTCACCGGCGACGGCACAGCGTGTGCCGACGTAGATGAGTGTGCCCTGGCCGCCGATGACTGCGCTGAGAATGCCACCTGCGCCAACACCGTGGGCAGTTTCACCTGCACCTGCCTGGCTGGCTTCACCGGCGACGGCACAGCGTGTGCCGACGTAGATGAGTGTGCCCTGGCCGCCGATGACTGCGCTGAGAATGCCACCTGCGCCAACACCGTGGGCAGTTTCACCTGCACCTGCCTGGCTGGCTTCACCGGCGACGGCACAGCGTGTGCCGACGTAGATGAGTGTGCCCTGGCCGCCGATGACTGCGCTGAGAATGCCACCTGCGCCAACACCGTGGGCAGTTTCACCTGCACCTGCCTGGCTGGCTTCACCGGCGACGGCACAGCGTGTGCCGACGTAGATGAGTGTGCCCTGGCCGCCGATGACTGCGCTGAGAATGCCACCTGCGCCAACACCGTGGGCAGTTTCACCTGCACCTGCCTGGCTGGCTTCACCGGCGACGGCACAGCGTGTGCCGACGTAGATGAGTGTGCCCTGGCCGCCGATGACTGCGCTGAGAATGCCACCTGCGCCAACACCGTGGGCAGTTTCACCTGCACCTGCCTGGCTGGCTTCACCGGCGACGGCACAGCGTGTGCCGACGTAGATGAGTGTGCCCTGGCCGCCGATGACTGCGCTGAGAATGCCACCTGCGCCAACACCGTGGGCAGTTTCACCTGCACCTGCCTGGCTGGCTTCACCGGCGACGGCACAGCGTGTGCCGACGTAGATGAGTGTGCCCTGGCCGCCGATGACTGCGCTGAGAATGCCACCTGCGCCAACACCGTGGGCAGTTTCACCTGCACCTGCCTGGCTGGCTTCACCGGCGACGGCACAGCGTGTGCCGACGTAGATGAGTGTGCCCTGGCCGCCGATGACTGCGCTGAGAATGCCACCTGCGCCAACACCGTGGGCAGTTTCACCTGCACCTGCCTGGCTGGCTTCACCGGCGACGGCACAGCGTGTGCCGACGTAGATGAGTGTGCCCTGGCCGCCGATGACTGCGCTGAGAATGCCACCTGCGCCAACACCGTGGGCAGTTTCACCTGCACCTGCCTGGCTGGCTTCACCGGCGACGGCACAGCGTGTGCCGACGTAGATGAGTGTGCCCTGGCCGCCGATGACTGCGCTGAGAATGCCACCTGCGCCAACACCGTGGGCAGTTTCACCTGCACCTGCCTGGCTGGCTTCACCGGCGACGGCACAGCGTGTGCCGACGTAGATGAGTGTGCCCTGGCCGCCGATGACTGCGCTGAGAATGCCACCTGCGCCAACACCGTGGGCAGTTTCACCTGCACCTGCCTGGCTGGCTTCACCGGCGACGGCACAGCGTGTGCCGACGTAGATGAGTGTGCCCTGGCCGCCGATGACTGCGCTGAGAATGCCACCTGCGCCAACACCGTGGGCAGTTTCACCTGCACCTGCCTGGCTGGCTTCACCGGCGACGGCACAGCGTGTGCCGACGTAGATGAGTGTGCCCTGGCCGCCGATGACTGCGCTGAGAATGCCACCTGCGCCAACACCGTGGGCAGTTTCACCTGCACCTGCCTGGCTGGCTTCACCGGCGACGGCACAGCGTGTGCCGACGTAGATGAGTGTGCCCTGGCCGCCGATGACTGCGCTGAGAATGCCACCTGCGCCAACACCGTGGGCAGTTTCACCTGCACCTGCCTGGCTGGCTTCACCGGCGACGGCACAGCGTGTGCCGACGTAGATGAGTGTGCCCTGGCCGCCGATGACTGCGCTGAGAATGCCACCTGCGCCAACACCGTGGGCAGTTTCACCTGCACCTGCCTGGCTGGCTTCACCGGCGACGGCACAGCGTGTGCCGACGTAGATGAGTGTGCCCTGGCCGCCGATGACTGCGCTGAGAATGCCACCTGCGCCAACACCGTGGGCAGTTTCACCTGCACCTGCCTGGCTGGCTTCACCGGCGACGGCACAGCGTGTGCCGACGTAGATGAGTGTGCCCTGGCCGCCGATGACTGCGCTGAGAATGCCACCTGCGCCAACACCGTGGGCAGTTTCACCTGCACCTGCCTGGCTGGCTTCACCGGCGACGGCACAGCGTGTGCCGACGTAGATGAGTGTGCCCTGGCCGCCGATGACTGCGCTGAGAATGCCACCTGCGCCAACACCGTGGGCAGTTTCACCTGCACCTGCCTGGCTGGCTTCACCGGCGACGGCACAGCGTGTGCCGACGTAGATGAGTGTGCCCTGGCCGCCGATGACTGCGCTGAGAATGCCACCTGCGCCAACACCGTGGGCAGTTTCACCTGCACCTGCCTGGCTGGCTTCACCGGCGACGGCACAGCGTGTGCCGACGTAGATGAGTGTGCCCTGGCCGCCGATGACTGCGCTGAGAATGCCACCTGCGCCCAACACCGTGGGCAGTTTCACCTGCACCTGCCTGGCTGGCTTCACCGGCGACGGCACAGCGTGTGCCGACGTAGATGAGTGTGCCCTGGCCGCCGATGACTGCGCTGAGAATGCCACCTGCGCCAACACCGTGGGCAGTTTCACCTGCACCTGCCTGGCTGGCTTCACCGGCGACGGCACAGCGTGTGCCGACGTAGATGAGTGTGCCCTGGCCGCCGATGACTGCGCTGAGAATGCCACCTGCGCCAACACCGTGGGCAGTTTCACCTGCACCTGCCTGGCTGGCTTCACCGGCGACGGCACAGCGTGTGCCGACGTAGATGAGTGTGCCCTGGCCGCCGATGACTGCGCTGAGAATGCCACCTGCGCCAACACCGTGGGCAGTTTCACCTGCACCTGCCTGGCTGGCTTCACCGGCGACGGCACAGCGTGTGCCGACGTAGATGAGTGTGCCCTGGCCGCCGATGACTGCGCTGAGAATGCCACCTGCGCCAACACCGTGGGCAGTTTCACCTGCACCTGCCTGGCTGGCTTCACCGGCGACGGCACAGCGTGTGCCGGACGTAGATGAGTGTGCCCTGGCCGCCGATGACTGCGCTGAGAATGCCACCTGCGCCAACACCGTGGGCAGTTTCACCTGCACCTGCCTGGCTGGCTTCACCGGCGACGGCACAGCGTGTGCCGACGTAGATGAGTGTGCCCTGGCCGCCGATGACTGCGCTGAGAATGCCACCTGCGCCAACACCGTGGGCAGTTTCACCTGCACCTGCCTGGCTGGCTTCACCGGCGACGGCACAGCGTGTGCCGACGTAGATGAGTGTGCCCTGGCCGCCGATGACTGCGCTGAGAATTGCCACCTGCGCCAACACCGTGGGCAGTTTCACCTGCACCTGCCTGGCTGGCTTCACCGGCGACGGCACAGCGTGTGCCGACGTAGATGAGTGTGCCCTGGCCGCCGATGACTGCGCTGAGAATGCCACCTGCGCCAACACCGTGGCAGTTTCACCTGCACCTGCCTGGCTGGCTTCACCGGCGACGGCACAGCGTGTGCCGACGTAGATGAGTGTGCCCTGGCCGCCGATGACTGCGCTGAGAATGCCACCTGCGCCAACACCGTGGGCAGTTTCACCTGCACCTGCCTGGCTGGCTTCACCGGCGACGGCACAGCGTGTGCCGACGTAGATGAGTGTGCCCTGGCCGCCGATGACTGCGCTGAGAATGCCACCTGCGCCAACACCGTGGGCAGTTTCACCTGCACCTGCCTGGCTGGCTTCACCGGCGACGGGCACAGCGTGTGCCGACGTAGATGAGTGTGCCCTGGCCGCCGATGACTGCGCTGAGAATGCCACCTGCGCCAACACCGTGGGCAGTTTCACCTGCACCTGCCTGGCTGGCTTCACCGGCGACGGCACAGCGTGTGCCGACGTAGATGAGTGTGCCCTGGCCGCCGATGACTGCGCTGAGAATGCCACCTGCGCCAACACCGTGGGCAGTTTCACCTGCACCTGCCTGGCTGGCTTCACCGGCGACGGCACAGCGTGTGCCGACGTAGATGAGTGTGCCCTGGCCGCCGATGACTGCGCTGAGAATGCCACCTGCGCCAACACCGTGGGCAGTTTCACCTGCACCTGCCTGGCTGGCTTCACCGGCGACGGCACAGCGTGTGCCGACGTAGATGAGTGTGCCCTGGCCGCCGATGACTGCGCTGAGAATGCCACCTGCGCCAACACCGTGGGCAGTTTCACCTGCACCTGCCTGGCTGGCTTCACCGGCGACGGCACAGCGTGTGCCGACGTAGATGAGTGTGCCCTGGCCGCCGATGACTGCGCTGAGAATGCCACCTGCGCCAACACCGTGGGCAGTTTCACCTGCACCTGCCTGGCTGGCTTCACCGGCGACGGCACAGCGTGTGCCGACGTAGATGAGTGTGCCCTGGCCGCCGATGACTGCGCTGAGAATGCCACCTGCGCCAACACCGTGGGCAGTTTCACCTGCACCTGCCTGCTGGCTTCACCGGCGACGGCACAGCCGTGTGCCCGACGTAGATGAGTGTGGCCCTGGCCGCCGATGACTGCGCTGAGAATGCCACCTGCGCCAACACCGTGGGCAGTTTCACCTGCACCTGCCTGGCTGGCTTCACCGGCGACGGCACAGCGTGTGCCGACGTAGATGAGTGTGCCCTGGCCGCCGATGACTGCGCTGAGAATGCCACCTGCGCCAACACCGTGGGCAGTTTCACCTGCACCTGCCTGGCTGGCTTCACCGGCGACGGCACAGCGTGTGCCGACGTAGATGAGTGTGCCCTGGCCGCCGATGACTGCGCTGAGAATGCCACCTGCGCCAACACCGTGGGCAGTTTCACCTGCACCTGCCTGGCTGGCTTCACCGGCGACGGCACAGCGTGTGCCGACGTAGATGAGTGTGCCCTGGCCGCCGATGACTGCGCTGAGAATGCCACCTGCGCCAACACCGTGGGCAGTTTCACCTGCACCTGCCTGGCTGGCTTCACCGGCGACGGCACAGCGTGTGCCGACGTAGATGAGTGTGCCCTGGCCGCCGATGACTGCGCTGAGAATGCCACCTGCGCCAACACCGTGGGCAGTTTCACCTGCACCTGCCTGGCTGGCTTCACCGGCGACGGCACAGCGTGTGCCGACGTAGATGAGTGTGCCCTGGCCGCCGATGACTGCGCTGAGAATGCCACCTGCGCCAACACCGTGGGCAGTTTCACCTGCACCTGCCTGCTGCTTCACCGGCGACGGCACAGCGTGTGCCGACGTAGATGAGTGTGCCCTGGCCGCCGATGACTGCGCTGAGAATGCCACCTGCGCCAACACCGTGGGCAGTTTCACCTGCACCTGCCTGGCTGGCTTCACCGGCGACGGCACAGCGTGTGCCGACGTAGATGAGTGTGCCCTGGCCGCCGATGACTGCGCTGAGAATGCCACCTGCGCCAACACCGTGGGCAGTTTCACCTGCACCTGCCTGGCTGGCTTCACCGGCGACGGCACAGCGTGTGCCGACGTAGATGAGTGTGCCCTGGCCGCCGATGACTGCGCTGAGAATGCCACCTGCGCCAACACCGTGGGCAGTTTCACCTGCACCTGCCTGGCTGGCTTCACCGGCGACGGCACAGCGTGTGCCGACGTAGATGAGTGTGCCCTGGGCCGCCGATGACTGCGCTGAGAATGCCACCTGCGCCAACACCGTGGGCAGTTTCACCTGCACCTGCCTGGCTGGCTTCACCGGCGACGGCACAGCGTGTGCCGACGTAGATGAGTGTGCCCTGGCCGCCGATGACTGCGCTGAGAATGCCACCTGCGCCAACACCGTGGGCAGTTTCACCTGCACCTGCCTGGCTGGCTTCACCGGCGACGGCACAGCGTGTGCCGACGTAGATGAGTGTGCCCTGGCCGCCGATGACTGCGCTGAGAATGCCACCTGCGCCAACACCGTGGGCAGTTTCACCTGCACCTGCCTGGCTGGCTTCACCGGCGACGGCACAGCGTGTGCCGACGTAGATGAGTGTGCCCTGGCCGCCGATGACTGCGCTGAGAATGCCACCTGCGCCAACACCGTGGGCAGTTTCACCTGCACCTGCCTGGCTGGCTTCACCGGCGACGGCACAGCGTGTGCCGACGTAGATGAGTGTGCCCTGGCCGCCGATGACTGCGCTGAGAATGCCACCTGCGCCAACACCGTGGCAGTTTCACCTGCACCTGCCTGGCTGGCTTCACCGGCGACGGCACAGCGTGTGCCGACGTAGATGAGTGTGCCCTGGCCGCCGATGACTGCGCTGAGAATGCCACCTGCGCCAACACCGTGGGCAGTTTCACCTGCACCTGCCTGGCTGGCTTCACCGGCGACGGCACAGCGTGTGCCGACGTAGATGAGTGTGCCCTGGCCGCCGATGACTGCGCTGAGAATGCCACCTGCGCCAACACCGTGGGCAGTTTCACCTGCACCTGCCTGGCTGGCTTCACCGGCGACGGCACAGCGTGTGCCGACGTAGATGAGTGTGCCCTGGCCGCCGATGACTGCGCTGAGAATGCCACCTGCGCCAACACCGTGGGCAGTTTCACCTGCACCTGCCTGGCTGGCTTCACCGGCGACGGCACAGCGTGTGCCGACGTAGATGAGTGTGCCCTGGCCGCCGATGACTGCGCTGAGAATGCCACCTGCGCCAACACCGTGGGCAGTTTCACCTGCACCTGCCTGGCTGGCTTCACCGGCGACGGCACAGCGTGTGCCGACGTAGATGAGTGTGCCCTGGCCGCCGATGACTGCGCTGAGAATGCCACCTGCGCCAACACCGTGGGCAGTTTCACCTGCACCTGCCTGGCTGGCTTCACCGGCGACGGCACAGCGTGTGCCGACGTAGATGAGTGTGCCCTGGCCGCCGATGACTGCGCTGAGAATGCCACCTGCGCCAACACCGTGGGCAGTTTCACCTGCACCTGCCTGGCTGGCTTCACCGGCGACGGCACAGCGTGTGCCGACGTAGATGAGTGTGCCCTGGCCGCCGATGACTGCGCTGAGAATGCCACCTGCGCCAACACCGTGGGCAGTTTCACCTGCACCTGCCTGGCTGGCTTCACCGGCGACGGCACAGCGTGTGCCGACGTAGATGAGTGTGCCCTGGCCGCCGATGACTGCGCTGAGAATGCCACCTGCGCCAACACCGTGGGCAGTTTCACCTGCACCTGCCTGGCTGGCTTCACCGGCGACGGCACAGCGTGTGCCGACGTAGATGAGTGTGCCCTGGCCGCCGATGACTGCGCTGAGAATGCCACCCTGCGCCAACACCGTGGCAGTTTCACCTGCACCTGCCTGGCTGGCTTCACCGGCGACGGCACAGCGTGTGCCGACGTAGATGAGTGTGCCCTGGCCCGCCGATGACTGCGCTGAGAATGCCACCTGCGCCAACACCGTGGGCAGTTTCACCTGCACCTGCCTGGCTGGCTTCACCGGCGACGGCACAGCGTGTGCCGACGTAGATGAGTGTGCCCTGGCCGCCGATGACTGCGCTGAGAATGCCACCTGCGCCAACACCGTGGGCAGTTTCACCTGCAACCTGCCTGGCTGGCTTCACCGGCGACGGCACAGCGTGTGCCGACGTAGATGAGTGTGCCCTGGCCGCCGATGACTGCGCTG